>NC_054494.1:264370-291870 GCF_017639515.1 Carcharodon carcharias
CTGGGGATAGTGCGCTGTAATATCAGCCTCACTGGGGATAGTGCGCTGTAATATCAGCCTCACTGGGGATAGTGCGCTGTAATATCAGCCTCACTGGGGATAGTGCGCTGTAATATCAGCCTCACTGGGGATAGTGCGCTGTAATATCAGCCTCACTGGGGATAGTGCGCTGTAATATCAGCCTCACTGGGGATAGTGCGCTGTAATATCAGCCTCACTGCGGAATGTGGGCTTTAATATCAGCCTCACTGGGGATAGTGCGCTGTAATATCAGCCTCACTGGGGATAGATCGCTGTAATATCAGCCTAACTAAGGAAAGTGCACTGTAATATCAGCCTCACTGGGGATAGTGCGCTGTAATATCAGCCTCCCTGGGGATATTGCACTGTAATATCAGGCCCACTGGGGATAGTGCGCTGTAATATCAGCCTCACTGGGGATAGTGCGCTGTAATATCAGCCTCACTGGGGATAGTGCGCTGTAATATCAGCCTCACTGGGGATAGTGCGCTGTAATATCAGCCTCACTGGGGATAGTGCGCTGTAATATCAGCCTCACTGGGGATAGTGCGCTGTAATATCAGCCTCACTGGGGATAGTGCGCTGTAATATCAGCCTCACTGGGGATAGTGCGCTGTAATATCAGCCTCACTGGGGATAGTGCGCTGTAATATCAGCCTCACTGGGGATAGTGAGCTGTAATATCAGCCTCACTGGGGATAGTGCGCTGTAATATCAGCCTCACTGGGAAAGTGCGCTGTAATATCAGCCTCACTGGGGATAGTGCGCTGTAATATCAGCCTCACTGGGGATAGTGCGCTGTAATATCAGCCTCACTGGGGATAGTGCGCTGTAATATCAGCCTCACTGGGATAGTGCGCTGTAATATCAGCCTCACTGGGATAGTGCTGCTGTAATATCAGCCTCACTGGGGATAGTGCGCTGTAATATCAGCCTCCCTGGGGATAATGCGCTGTAATATCAGCCTCCCTGGGGATAGTGCGCTGTAATATCAGCCTCAATGGGGAGAGTGCGCTGTAATATCAGCCTCACTGGGGATTGTGCGCTGTAATATCAGCCTCACTGGGATAGTGCGCTGTAATATCAGCCTCACTGGGGATAGTGCGCTGTAATATCAGCCTCACTGGGGATAGTGCGCTGTAATATCAGCCTCACTGGGGATAGTGCGCTGTAATATCAGCCTCCCTGGGGATAGTGCGCTGTAATATCAGCCTCACTGGGGAGAGTGCATTGTAATATCAGCCTCCCTGGGGATAGTGCGCTGTAATATCAGTCTCACTGGGGATAGTGCGCTGTAATATCAGCCTCACTGGGGATAGTGCGCTGTAATATCAGCCTCACTGGGGATAGTGCGCTGTAATATCTGCCTCACTGGGGATAGTGCGCTGTAATATCAGCCTCACTGGGGATAGTGCGCTGTAATATCAGCCTCACTGGGGATAGTGCGCTGTAATATCAGCCTCACTGGGGATAGTGCGCTGTAATATCAGCCTCACTGGGGATAGTGCGCTGTAATATCAGCCTCACTGGGGATAGTGCGCTGTAATATCAGCCTCACTGGGGATAGTGCGCTGTAATATCAGCCTCCCTGGGGATAGTGCGCTGTAATATCAGCCTCACTGGGGATAGTGCGCTGTAATATCAGCCTCACTGGGGATAGTGCGCTGTAATATCAGCCTCCCTGGGGATAGTGCGCTGTAATATCAGCCTCCCTGGGGATAGTGCGCTGTAATATCAGCCTCACTGGGGATAGTGCGCTGTAATATCAGCCTCACTGGGGATAGTGCGCTGTAATATCAGCCTCACTGGGGATAGTGCGCTGTAATATCAGCCTCACTGGGGATAGTGCGCTGTAATATCAGCCTCACTGGGGATAGTGCGCTGTAATATCAGCCTCCCTGGGGATAGTGCGCTGTAATATCAGCCTCACTGGGGATAGTGCGCTGTAATATCAGCCTCCCTGGGGATAGTGCGCTGTAATATCAGCCTCACTGGGGATAGTGCGCTGTAATATCAGCCTCACTGGGGATAGTGCGCTGTAATATCAGCCTCACTGGGGATAGTGCGCTGTAATATCAGCCACACTGGGGATAGTGCGCTGTAATATCAGCCTCACTGGGGATAGTGCGCTGTAATATCAGCCTCACTGGGGATAGTGCGCTGTAATATCAGCCTCACTGGGGATAGTGCGCTGTAATATCAGCCTCACTGGGGATAGTGCGCTGTAATATCAGCCTCCCTGGGGATAGTGCGCTGTAATATCAGCCTCCCTGGGGATAGTGCGCTGTAATATCAGCCTCACTGGGGATAGTGCGCTGTAATATCAGCCTCACTGGGGATAGTGCGCTGTAATATCAGCCTCACTGGGGATAGTGCGCTGTAATATCAGCCTCACTGGGGATAGTGCGCTGTAATATCAGCCTCACTGGGGATAGTGCGCTGTAATATCAGCCTCACTGGGGATAGTGCGCTGTAATATCAGCCTCACTGGGGATAGTGCGCTGTAATATCAGCCTCACTGGGGATAGTGCGCTGTAATATCAGCCTCACTGGGGATAGTGCGCTGTAATATCAGCCTCACTGGGGAGAGTGCGCTGTAATATCAGCCTCACTGGGGATAGTGCGCTGTAATATCAGCCTCACTGGGGATAGTGCGCTGTAATATCAGCCTCACTGGGGATAGTGCACTGTAATATCAGCCTCACTGGGGATAGTGCGCTGTAATATCAGCCTCACTGGGGATAGTGCGCTGTAATATCAGCCTCACTGGGGATAGTGCGCTGTAATATCAGCCTCACTGGGGATAGTGCGCTGTAATATCAGCCTCACTGGGGATAGTGCGCTGTAATATCAGCCTCCCTGGGGATAGTGCGCTGTAATATCAGCCTCACTGGGGATAGTGCGCTGTAATATCAGCCTCACTGGGGATAGTGCGCTGTAATATCAGCCTCACTGGGGATAGTGCGCTGTAATATCAGCCTCCCTGGGGATAGTGCGCTGTAATATCAGCCTCACTGGGGATAGTGCGCTGTAATATCAGCCTCCCTGGGGATAGTGCGCTGTAATATCAGCCTCACTGGGGATAGTGCGCTGTAATATCAGCCTCACTGGGGATAGTGCGCTGTAATATCAGTGTCCCTGGGGAGAGTGAGCTGTAATATCAGCCTCACTGGGGATAGTGCGCTGTAAAATCAGCCTCACTGGGGAGAGTGCGCTGTAATATCAGCCTCCCTCGGGATATTGTGCTGTAATATCAGCCTCACTGGGGATAGTGCGCTGTAATATTAGCCACACTGGGGATAGTGCGCTGTAATATCAGCCTCACTGGGGATAGTGCGCTGTAATATCAGCCTCACTGGGGATAGTGCGCTGTAATATCAGCCTCCCTGGGGATAGTGCGCTGTAATATCAGCCTCACTGGGGATAGTGCGCTGTAATATCAGCCTCACTGGGGATAGTGCGCTGTAATATCAGCCTCACTGGGGATAGTGCGCTGTAATATCAGCCTCCCTGGGGATAGTGCGCTGTAATATCAGCCTCCCTGGGGATAGTGCGCTGTAATATCAGCCTCACTGGGGATAGTGCGCTGTAATATCAGCCTCACTGGGGATAGTGCGCTGTAATATCAGCCTCACTGGGGATAGTGCGCTGTAATATCAGCCTCACTGGGGATAGTGCGCTGTAATATCAGCCTCACTGGGGATAGTGCGCTGTAATATCAGCCTCACTGGGGATAGTGCGCTGTAATATCAGCCTCACTGGGGATAGTGCGCTGTAATAACAACCTCACTGGGGATAGTACGCTGTAATATCAGCCTCCCTCGGGATAGTACCCTGTAATATCAGCCTCACTGGGGATAGTGCGCTGTAATATCAGCCTCACTGGGGATAGTGCGCTGTAATATCAGCCTCACTGGGGATAGTGCGCTGTAATATCAGCCTCACTGGGGATAGTGCGCTGTAATATCAGCCTCACTGGGGATAGTGCGCTGTAATATCAGCCTCACTGGGGATAGTGCGCTGTAATATCAGCCTCACTGGGGATAGTGCGCTGTAATATCAGCCTCACTGGGGATAGTGCGCTGTAATATCAGCCTCACTGGGGATAGTGCGCTGTAATATCAGCCTCACTGGGGATAGTGCGCTGTAATATCAGCCTCACTGGGGATAGTGCGCTGTAATATCAGCCTCACTGGGGATAGTGCGCTGTAATATCAGCCTCACTGGGGATAGTGCGCTGTAATATCAGCCTCACTGGGGATAGTGCGCTGTAATATCAGCCTCACTGGGGATAGTGCGCTGTAATATCAGCCTCACTGGGGATAGTGCGCTGTAATATCAGCCTCCCTGGGGATAGTGCGCTGTAATATCAGCCTCCCTGGGGATAGTGCGCTGTAATATCAGCCTCACTGGGGATAGTGCGCTGTAATATCAGCCTCCCTGGGGATAGTGCGCTGTAATATCAGCCTCACTGGGGATAGTGCGCTGTAATATCAGCCTCACTGGGGATAGTGCGCTGTAATATCAGCCTCACTGGGGATAGTGCGCTGTAATATTAGGGTCACTGGGGATAGTGCGCTGTAATATCAGCCTCACTGGGGATAGTGCGCTGTAATATCAGCCTCACTGGGGATATTGTGCTGTAATATCAGCCTCCCTGGGGATTGTGTGCTGTAATATCAGCCTCACTGGGGATAGTGCGCTGTAATATCAGCCTCACTGGGGATAGTGCGCTGTAATATCAGCCTCACTGGGGATAGTGCGCTGTAATATCAGCCTCGCTGGGGATAGTGCGCTGTAATATCAGCCTCACTGGGGATAGTGCGCTGTAATATCAGCCTCACTGGGGATAGTGCGCTGTAATATCAGCCTCCCTGGGGATAGTACGCTGTAATATCAGCCTCACTGGGGATAGTGCCTGTAATATCAGCCTCACTGGGGATAGTGCGCTGTAATATCAGCCTCACTGGGGATAGTGCGCTGTAATATCAGCCTCACTGGGGATAGTGCGCTGTAATATCAGCCTCACTGGGGATAGTGCGCTGTAATATCAGCCTCACTGGGGATAGTACGCTGTAATATCAGCCTCCCTGGGGATAGTACGCTATAATGTCAGCCTCACTGGGGATAGTGCGCTGTAATATCAGCCTCACTGGGGATAGTGCGCTGTAATATCAGCCTCACTGGGGATAGTGCGCTGTAATATCAGCCTCACTGGGGATAGTGCGCTGTAATATCAGCCTCCCTGGGGATAGTGCGCTGTAATATCAGCCTCACTGGGGATAGTGCGCTGTAATATCAGCCTCCCTGGGGATAGTGCGCTGTAATATCAGCCTCACTGGGGATAGTGCGCTGTAATATCAGCCTCACTGGGGATAGTGCGCTGTAATATCAGCCTCCCTGGGGATAGTGCGCTGTAATATCAGCCTCACTGGGGATAGTGCGCTGTAATATCAGCCTCACTGGGGATAGTGCGCTGTAATATCAGCCTCACTGGGGATAGTGCGCTGTAATATCAGCCTCACTGGGGATAGTGCGCTGTAATATCAGCCTCACTGGGGATAGTGCGCTGTAATATCAGCCTCACTGGGGATAGTGCGCTGTAATATCAGCCTCACTGGGGATAGTGCGCTGTAATATCAGCCTCCCTGGGGATAGTGCGCTGTAATATCAGCCTCTCTGTCGATAGTGCGCTGTAATATCAGCCTCACTGGGGATAGTGCGCTGTAATATCAGCCTCACTGGGGATAGTGCGCTGTAATATCAGCCTCACTGGGGATAGTGCGCTGTAATATCAGCCTCACTGGGGATAGTGCGCTGTAATATCAGCCTCACTGGGGATAGTGCGCTGTAATATCAGCCTCACTGGGGATAGTGCGCTGTAATATCAGCCTCCCTGGGGATAGTGCGCTGTAATATCAGCCTCCCTGGGGATAGTGCGCTGTAATATCAGCCTCACTGGGGATAGTGCGCTGTAATATCAGCCTCCCTGGGGATAGTGCGCTGTAATATCAGCCTCACTGTGGAGAGCGCGCTGTAATATCAGCCTCACTGGGGATAGTGCGCTGTAATATTAACCTCACTGGGGAGATAGCGCTGTAATATCAGCCTCCCTGGGGATAGTGCGCTGTAATATCAGCCTCACTGGGGATAGTGCGCTGTAATATCAGCCTCACTGGGGATAGTGCGCTGTAATATCAGCCTCACTGGGGATAGTGCGCTGTAATATCAGCCTCCCTGGGGATAGTGCGCTGTAATATCAGCCTCCCTGGGGATAGTGCGCTGTAATATCAGCCTCACTGGGGATAGTGCGCTGTAATATCAGCCTCCCTGGGGATAGTGCGCTGTAATATCAGCCTCCCTGGGGATAGTGCGCTGTAATATCAGCCTCCCTGGGATAGTGCGCTGTAATATCAGCCTCACTGGGGATAGTGCGCTGTAATATCAGCCTCCCTGGGGATAGTGCTGTAATATCAGCCTCCTGGGGATAGTGCGCTGTAATATCAGCCTCACTGGCGATAGTGCCCTGTAATATCAGCCTCACTGGGGATAGTGCGCTGTAATATCAGCCTCCCTGGGGATAGTGCGCTGTAATATCAGCCTCCCTGGGGATAGTGCGCTGTAATATCAGCCTCACTGGGGATAGTGCGCTGTAATATCAGCCTCACTGGGGATAGTGCGCTGTAATATCAGCCTCCCTGGGGATAGTGCGCTGTAATATCAGCCTCACTGGGGATAGTGCGCTGTAATATCAGCCTCACTGGGGATAGTGCGCTGTAATATCAGCCTCCCTGGGGATAGTGCGCTGTAATATCAGCCTCCCTGGGGATAGTGCGCTGTAATATCAGCCTCACTGGGGATAGTGCGCTGTAATATCAGCCTCACTGGGGATAGTGCGCTGTAATATCAGCCTCACTGGGGATAGTGCGCTGTAATATCAGCCTCCCTGGGGATAGTGCGCTGTAATATCAGCCTCACTGGGGATAGTGCGCTGTAATATCAGCCTCACTGGGGATAGTGCGCTGTAATATCAGCCTCACTGGGGATAGTGCGCTGTAATATCAGCCTCACTGGGGATAGTGCGCTGTAATATCAGCCTCCCTGGGGATAGTGCGCTGTAATATCAGCCTCACTGGGGATAGTGCGCTGTAATATCAGCCTCACTGGGGATAGGGCTGTTTAATATCAGCCTCACTGGGGATAGTGCGCTGTAATATCAGCCTTCCTGGGGATAGTGCGATGTAATATCAGCCTCACTTGGGATAGTGCGCTGTAATATCAGCCTCACTGGGGATAGTGCGCTGTAATATCAGCCTCACTGGGGATAGTGCGCTGTAATATCAGCCTCACTGGGGATAGTGCGCTGTAATATCAGCCTCCCTGGGGATAGTGCGCTGTAATATCAGCCTCACTGGGGATAGTGCGCTGTAATATCAGCCTCACTGGGGATAGTGCGCTGTAATATCAGCCTCACTGGGGATAGTGCGCTGTAATATCAGCCTCACTGGGGATAGTGCGCTGTAATATCAGCCTCACTGGGGATAGTGCGCTGTAATATCAGCCTCACTGGGGATAGTGCGCTGTAATATCAGCCTCACTGGGGATAGTGCGCTGTAATATCAGCCTCACTGGGGATAGTGCGCTGTAATATCAGCCTCCCTGGGGATAGTGCGCTGTAATATCAGCCCCACTCGGGATAGTGCACTGTAATATCATCCTCCCGGGGGATAGTGCGCTGTAATATCAGCCTCCCTGGGGATAGTGCGCTGTAATATCAGCCTCCCTGGGGATATTGCGTTGTATTATCAGCCTTACTGGGGATAGGGCGCTGTAATATCAGCCTCCCTGGGGATAGTGCGCTGTAATATCAGCCTCACTGGGGATAGTGCGCTGTAATATCAGCCTCCCTGGGGACAGTGCGCTGTAATATCAGCCTCCCTGGGGATAGTGCACTGTAATATCAACCTCCCTGGGGAAAATGCGTTGTAATATCAGCCTCCCTGGTGATAGTGCGCTGTAATATCAGCCTCACTGGCGATAGTGCAAAGTAATATCAGCCTCCCTGGGGATAGTGCTCTGTAATATCCGCCTCCCTGGGGATAGTGCACAGTAATATCAGCCTCCCTGGGGATAGTGCGCTGTAATATCAGCCTCACTGGGGATAGTGCGCTGTAATATCAGCCTCACTGGGGATAGTGCGCTGTAATATCAGCCTCCCTGGGGATAGTGCGCTGTAATATCAGCCTCCCTGGGGATAGTGCGCTGTAATATCAGCCTCACTGGGGATAGTGCGCTGTAATATCAGCCTCACTGGGGATAGTGCGCTGTAATATCAGCCTCACTGGGGATAGTGCGCTGTAATATCAGCCTCCCTGGGGATAGTGCGCTGTAATATCAGCCTCACTGGGGATAGTGCGCTGTAATATCAGCCTCACTGGGGATAGTGCGCTGTAATATCAGCCTCACTGGGGATAGTGCGCTGTAATATCAGCCTCACTGGGGATAGTGCGCTGTAATATCAGCCTCACTGGGGATAGTGCGCTGTAATATCAGCCTCACTGGGGATAGTGCTCTGTAATATCAGCCTCACTGGGGATAGTGCGCTGTAATATCAGCCTCCCTGGGGATAGTGCGCTGTAATATCAGCCTCACTGGGGATAGTGCGCTGTAATATCAGCCTCCCTGGGGATAGTGCGCTGTAATATCAGCCTCCCTGGGGATAGTGCGCTGTAATATCAGCCTCCCTGGGGATAGTGCGCTGTAATATCAGCCTCACTGGGGATAGTGCGCTGTAATATCAGCCTCACTGGGGATAGTGCGCTGTAATATCAGCCTCACTGGGGATAGTGCGCTGTAATATCAGCCTCCCTGGGGATAGTGCGCTGTAATATCAGCCTCACTGGGGATAGTGCGCTGTAATATCAGCCTCACTGGGGATAGTGCGCTGTAATATCAGCCTCACTGGGGATAGTGCGCTGTAATATCAGCCTCACTGGGGATAGTGCGCTGTAATATCAGCCTCACTGGGGATAGTGCGCTGTAATATCAGCCTCACTGGGGATAGTGCGCTGTAATATCAGCCTCACTGGGGATAGTGCGCTGTAATATCAGCCTCACTGGGGATAGTGCGCTGTAATATCAGCCTCCCTGGGGATAGTGCGCTGTAATATCAGCCTCACTGGGGATAGTGCGCTGTAATATCAGCCTCACTGGGGATAGTGCGCTGTAATATCAGCCTCCCTGGGGATAGTGCGCTGTAATATCAGCCTCACTGGGGATAGTGCGCTGTAATATCAGCCTCACTGGGGATAGTGCGCTGTAATATCAGCCTCACTGGGGATAGTGCACTGTAATATCAGCCTCCCTGGGGATAGTGCGCTGTAATATCAGCCTCCCTGGGGATAGTGCGCTGTAATATCAGCCTCACTGGGGATAGTGCGCTGTAATATCAGCCTCCCTGGGGATAGTGCGCTGTAATATCAGCCTCACTGGGGATAGTGCGCTGTAATATCAGCCTCCCTGGGGATAGTGCGCTGTAATATCAGCCTCACTGGGGATAGTGCGCTGTAATATCAGCCTCACTGGGGATAGTGCGCTGTAATATCAGCCTCACTGGGGATAGTGCGCTGTAATATCAGCCTCACTGGGGATAGTGCGCTGTAATATCAGCCTCCCTGGGGATAGTGCGCTGTAATATCAGCCTCACTGGGGATAGTGCGCTGTAATATCAGCCTCACTGGGGATAGTGCGCTGTAATATCAGCCTCACTGGGGATAGTGCGCTGTAATATCAGCCTCCCTGGGGATAGTGCGCTGTAATATCAGCCTCACTGGGGATAGTGCGCTGTAATATCAGCCTCACTGGGGATAGTGCGCTGTAATATCAGCCTCCCTGGGGATAGTGCGCTGTAATATCAGCCTCCCTGGGGATAGTGCGCTGTAATATCAGCCTCACTGGGGATAGTGCGCTGTAATATCAGCCTCACTGGGGATAGTGCGCTGTAATATCAGCCTCCCTGGGGATAGTGCGCTGTAATATCAGCCTCCCTGGGGATAGTGCGCTGTAATATCAGCCTCACTGGGGATAGTGCACTGTAATATCAGCCTCCCTGGGGATAGTGCGCTGTAATATCAGCCTCACTGGGGATAGTGCGCTGTAATATCAGCCTCCCTGGGGATAGTGCGCTGTAATATCAGCCTCACTGGGGATAGTGCGCTGTAATATCAGCCTCACTGGGGATAGTGCGCTGTAATATCAGCCTCACTGGGGATAGTGCGCTGTAATATCAGCCTCCCTGGGGATAGTGCTCTGTAATATCAGCCTCACTGGGGATAGTGCGCTGTAATATCAGCCTCACTGGGGATAGTGCGCTGTAATATCAGCCTCCCTGGGATAGTGCGCTGTAATATCAGCCTCACTGGGGATAGTGCGCTGTAATATCAGCCTCCCTGGGGATAGTGCGCTGTAATATCAGCCTCACTGGGATAGTGCGCTGTAATATCAGCCTCCCTGGGGATAGTGCGCTGTAATATCAGCCTCACTGGGGATAGTGCTCTGTAATATCAGCCTCACTGGGGATAGTGCGCTGTAATATCAGCCTCACTGGGGATAGTGCGCTGTAATATCAGCCTCCCTGGGGATAGTGCGCTGTAATATCAGCCTCCCTGGGATAGTGCGCTGTAATATCAGCCTCACTGGGGATAGTGCGCTGTAATATCAGCCTCCCTGGGGATAGTGCTCTGTAATATCAGCCTCCCTGGGGATAGTGCGCTGTAATATCAGCCTCACTGGGGATAGTGCGCTGTAATATCAGCCTCCCTGGGGATAGTGCGCTGTAATATCAGCCTCACTGGGGATAGTGCGCTGTAATATCAGCCTCCCTGGGGATAGTGCGCTGTAATATCAGCCTCACTGGGGATAGTGCGCTGTAATATCAGCCTCACTGGGGATAGTGCGCTGTAATATCAGCCTCCCTGGGATAGTGCGCTGTAATATCAGCCTCACTGGGGTTAGTGCGCTGTAATATCAGCCTTACTGTTGAGATTGTGCTGTAATATCAGCCTCCCTGGGAGACTGCGCTGTAATATCAGCCTCACTGGGGATAGTGCGCTGTAATATCAGCCTCACTGGGGATAGTGCGCTGTAATATCAGCCTCCCTGGGGATAGTGTGCTGTAATATCAGCCTCACTGGGGATAGTGCGCTGTAATATCAGCCTCCCTGGGGATAGTGCGCTGTAATATCAGCCTCACTGGGGATAGTGCACTGTAATATCAGCCTCACTGGGGATAGTGCGCTGTAATATCAGCCTCACTGGGGATAGTGCGCTGTAATATCAGCCTCACTGGGGATAGTGCGCTGTAATATCAGCCTCCCTGGGGATAGTGCGCTGTAATATCAGCCTCACTGGGGATAGTGCGCTGTAATATCAGCCTCCCTGGGGATAGTGCGCTGTAATATCAGCCTCCCTGGGGATAGTGCGCTGTAATATCAGCCTCCCTGGGGATAGTGCGCTGTAATATCAGCCTCACTGGGGATAGTGCGCTGTAATATCAGCCTCCCTGGGGATAGTGCGCTGTAATATCAGCCTCACTGGGGATAGTGCGCTGTAATATCAGCCTCCCTGGGGATAGTGCGCTGTAATATCAGCCTCCCTGGGGATAGTGCGCTGTAATATCAGCCTCCCTGGGGATAGTGCGCTGTAATATCAGCCTCCCTGGGGATAGTGCGCTGTAATATCAGCCTCCCTGGGGATAGTGCGCTGTAATATCAGCCTCACTGGGGATAGTGCGCTGTAATATCAGCCTCACTGGGGATAGTGCGCTGTAATATCAGCCTCCCTGGGGATAGTGCGCTGTAATATCAGCCTCACTGGGGATAGTGCGCTGTAATATCAGCCTCACTGGGGATAGTGCGCTGTAATATCAGCCTCCCTGGGATAGTGCGCTGTAATATCAGCCTCACTGGGGATAGTGCGCTGTAATATCAGCCTCACTGGGGATAGTGCGCTGTAATATCAGCCTCACTGGGGATAGTGCGCTGTAATATCAGCCTCACTGGGGATAGTGCGCTGTAATATCAGCCTCCCTGGGGATAGTGCGCTGTAATATCAGCCTCACTGGGGATAGTGCGCTGTAATATCAGCCTCCCTGGGGATAGTGCGCTGTAATATCAGCCTCACTGGGGATAGTGCACTGTAATATCAGCCTCCCTGGGGATAGTGCGCTGTAATATCAGCCTCCCTGGGGATAGTGCGCTGTAATATCAGCCTCACTGGGATAGTGCACTGTAATATCAGCCTCCCTGGGGATAGTGCGCTGTAATATCAGCCTCCCTGGGGATAGTGCGCTGTAATATCAGCCTCCCTGGGGATAGTGCGCTGTAATATCAGCCTCACTGGGGATAGGGCGCTGTAATATCAGCCTCCCTGGGGATAGTGCGCTGTAATATCAGCCTCACTGGGGATAGTGCGCTGTAATATCAGCCTCCCTGGGGATAGTGCGCTGTAATATCAGCCTCCCTGGGGATAGTGCGCTGTAATATCAGCCTCCCTGGGGATAGTGCGCTGTAATATCAGCCTCCCTGGGGATAGTGCGCTGTAATATCAGCCTCACTGGGGATAGTGCGCTGTAATATCAGCCTCCCTGGGGATAGTGCTCTGTAATATCAGCCTCCCTGGGGATAGTGCGCTGTAATATCAGCCTCCCTGGGGATAGTGCGCTGTAATATCAGCCTCCCTGGGGATAGTGCGCTGTAATATCAGCCTCACTGGGGATAGTGCGCTGTAATATCAGCCTCACTGGGGATAGTGCGCTGTAATATCAGCCTCCCTGGGGATAGTGCGCTGTAATATCAGCCTCACTGGGGATAGTGCGCTGTAATATCAGCCTCACTGGGGATAGTGCGCTGTAATATCAGCCTCCCTGGGGATAGTGCGCTGTAATATCAGCCTCACTGGGGATAGTGCGCTGTAATATCAGCCTCACTGGGGATAGTGCGCTGTAATATCAGCCTCACTGGGATAGTGCGCTGTAATATCAGCCTCCCTGGGGATAGTGCGCTGTAATATCAGCCTCACTGGGGATAGTGCGCTGTAATATCAGCCTCACTGGGGATAGTGCGCTGTAATATCAGCCTCACTGGGGATAGTGCGCTGTAATATCAGCCTCCCTGGGGATAGTGCGCTGTAATATCAGCCTCACTGGGGATAGTGCGCTGTAATATCAGCCTCACTGGGGATAGTGCGCTGTAATATCAGCCTCACTGGGGATAGTGCGCTGTAATATCAGCCTCACTGGGGAGAGTGCGCTGTAATATCAGCCTCCCTGGGGATAGTGCGCTGTAATATCAGCCTCACTGGGGATAGTGCGCTGTAATATCAGCCTCACTGGGGATAGTGCGCTGTAATATCAGCCTCACTGGGGATAGTGCACTGTAATATCAGCCTCCCTGGGGATAGTGCGCTGTAATATCAGCCTCCCTGGGGATAGTGCGCTGTAATATCAGCCTCACTGGGGATAGTGTGCTGTAATATCAGCCTCACTGGGGAGAGTGCGCTGTAATATCAGCCTCCATGGGGATAGTGCGCTGTAATATCAGCCTCACTGGGGAGAGTGCGCTGTAATATCAGCCTCCCTGGGGATAGTGCACTGTAATATCAGCCTCCCTGGGGATAGTGCGCTGTAATATCAGCCTCCCTGGGGATAGTGCGCTGTAATATCAGCCTCACTGGGGATAGTGCGCTGTAATATCAGCCTCCCTGGGATAGTGCGCTGTAATATCAGCCTCCCTGGGGATAGTGCACTGTAATATCAGCCTCCCTGGGGATAGTGCGCTGTAATATCAGCCTCACTGGGGATAGTGTGCTGTAATATCAGCCTCACTGGGGATAGTGCGCTGTAATATCAGCCTCCCTGGGATAGTGCGCTGTAATATCAGCCTCACTGGGGATAGTGCGCTGTAATATCAGCCTCACTGGGGATAGTGTGCTGTAATATCAGCCTCACTGGGGAGAGTGCGCTGTAATATCAGCCTCACTGGGCAGAGTGCGCTGTAATATCAGCCTCACTGGGGATAGTGCGCTGTAATATCAGCCTCCCTGGGGATAGTGCGCTGTAATATCAGCCTCACTGGGGATAGTGCGCTGTAATATCAGCCTCCCTGGGGATAGTGCGCTGTAATATCAGCCTCCCTGGGATAGTGCGCTGTAATATCAGCCTCACTGGGGATAGTGCGCTGTAATATCAGCCTCCCTGGGGATAGTGCGCTGTAATATCAGCCTCACTGGGGATAGTGCACTGTAATATCAGCCTCCCTGGGATAGTGCGCTGTAATATCAGCCTCACTGGGGATAGTGCACTGTAATATCAGCCTCCCTGGGGATAGTGCTCTGTAATATCAGCCTCCCTGGGGATAGTGCGCTGTAATATCAGCCTCACTGGGGATAGTGCGCTGTAATATCAGCCTCCCTGGGGATAGTGCGCTGTAATATCAGCCTCACTGGGGATAGTGCTCTGTAATATCAGCCTCACTGGGGATAGTGCGCTGTAATATCAGCCTCACTGGGGATAGTGCGCTGTAATATCAGCCTCAATTGGGAGAGTGCGCTGTAATATCAGCCTCCCTGGGGATAGTGCGCTGTAATATCAGCCTCACTGGGGATAGTGAGTTGTAATATCAGCCTCACTGGGGAGAGTGCGCTGTAATATCAGCCACCCTGGGTATATTGCGCTGTAATATCAGACTCAGTGGGGATTGTGCTCTTTAATATCAGCCTCACTGGGGATAGTGCGCTGTAATATCAGCCTCCCTGGGGATAGTGTGCTGTAATATCAGCCTCACTGGGGATAGTTCACTGTATTATCTGCCTCACTGGGGAGAGTGTGCCGTAATATCAGCCTCACTGGGGATAGTGCACTGTAATATCAGCCTCACTGGGGATAGTGCACTGTAATATCAGCCTCACTGGGGATAGTGTGCTGTAATATCAGCCTCACTGGGGATAGTGCACTGTAATATCAGCCTCCCTGGGGATAGTGCGCTGTAATATCAGCCCCACTCGGGATAGTGCACTGTAATATCAGCCTCCCTGGGGATAGTGCGCTGTAATATCAGCCTCCCTGGGGATAGTGCGCTGTAATATCAGCCTCCCTGGGGATAATGCACTGTATTATCAGCCTCACTGGGGATAGTGCGCTGTAATATCAGCCTCCCTGGGGATAGTGCGCTGTAATATCAGCCTCACTGGGGATAGTGCGCTGTAATATCAGCCTCCCTGGGGATAGTGCGCTGTAATATTTGCCTCCCTGGGGATAGTGCGCTGAAATATCAGCCTCCCTGGGGATAGTGTGCTGTAATATCAGCCTCACTGGGGATAGTGTGCTGTAATATCAGCCACACTGCGGATTGTGTGCTGTAATATCAGACTCCCTGGGGATAGTGCGCTGTGATATCAGCCTCACTGGGGATAGTGCGCTGTAATATCAGACTCACTGGGGATTGTGCTCTGTAATATCAGCCTCACTGGGGATAGTGTGCTGTAATATCAGCCTCATTGGGGATAGTGAGCTGTAATATCATCCTCACTGTGGATAGTGCACTGTAATATCAGCCACCCTGGGTATAGTGTGCTGTAATATCAGACTCAGTGGGGATTGTGCTCTTTAATATCAGCCTCACTGGGGATAGTGCGCTGTAATATCAGCCTCACTGGGGATAGTGCACTGTAATATCAGCCTCACTGGGGATAGTGCGCTGTAATATCAGCCTCACTGGGGATAGTGCACTGTAATATCAGCCTCCCTGGGGATAGTGCGCTGTAATATCAGCCTCCCTGGGGATAGTGCGCTGTAATATCAGCCTCCCTGGGGATAGTGCGCTGTAATATCAGCCTCCCTGGGGATAGTGCGCTGTAATATCAGCCTCCCTGGGGATAGTGCGCTGTAATATCAGCCTCACTGGGGATAGTGCGCTGTAATATCAGCCTCCCTGGGGATAGTGCACTGTAATATCAGCCTCACTGGGGATAGTGCGCTGTAATATCAGCCTCCCTGGGGATAGTGCGCTGTAATATCAGCCTCCCTGGGGATAGTGCGCTGTAATATCAGCCTCCCTGGGGATAGTGCGCTGTAATATCAGCCTCACTGGGGATAGTGCACTGTAATATCAGCCTCCCTGGGGATAGTGCTCTGTAATATCAGCCTCCCTGGGGATAGTGCACAGTAATATCAGCCTCCCTGGGGATAGTGCTCTGTAATATCAGCCTCCCTGGGGATAGTGTGCTGTAATATCAGCCTCACTGGGGAGAGTGCGCTGTAATATCAGCCTCACTGTGGATAGTGCGCTGTAATATCAGCCTCCCTGGGGATAGTGCGCTGTAATATCAGCCTCACTGGGGATAGTGTGCTGTAATATCAGCCTCACTGGGGAGAGTGCGCTGTAATATCAGCCTCCCTGGGGATAGTGCGCTGTAATATCAGCCTCACTGGGGATAGTGCGCTGTAATATCAGCCTCCCTGGGGATAGTGCGCTGTAATATCAGCCTCACTGGGGATAGTGCTCTGTAATATCAGCCTCACTGGGGATAGTGCGCTGTAATATCAGCCTCCCTGGGGATAGTGTGCTGTAATATCAGCCTCACTGGGGATAGTGCGCTGTAATATCAGCCTCACTGGGGATAGTGCGCTGTAATATCAGCCTCACTGGGGATAGTGCACTGTAATATCAGCCTCACTGGGGATAGTGCGCTGTAATATCAGCCTCACTGGGGATAGTGCGCTGTAATATCAGCCTCACTGGGGATAGTGCGCTGTAATATCAGCCTCCCTGGGGATAGTGCGCTGTAATATCAGCCTCACTGGGGATAGTGCGCTGTAATATCAGCCTCCCTGGGGATAGTGCGCTGTAATATCAGCCTCCCTGGGGATAGTGCGCTGTAATATCAGCCTCCCTGGGGATAGTGCGCTGTAATATCAGCCTCACTGGGGATAGTGCGCTGTAATATCAGCCTCCCTGGGGATAGTGCGCTGTAATATCAGCCTCACTGGGGATAGTGCGCTGTAATATCAGCCTCACTGGGGATAGTGCGCTGTAATATCAGCCTCCCTGGGGATAGTGCGCTGTAATATCAGCCTCACTGGGGATAGTGCGCTGTAATATCAGCCTCACTGGGGATAGTGCGCTGTAATATCAGCCTCACTGGGGATAGTGCGCTGTAATATCAGCCTCACTGGGGATAGTGCGCTGTAATATCAGCCTCCCTGGGGATAGTGCACTGTAATATCAGCCTCACTGGGGATAGTGCGCTGTAATATCAGCCTCCCTGGGGATAGTGCGCTGTAATATCAGCCTCACTGGGGATAGTGCGCTGTAATATCAGCCTCACTGGGGATAGTGCGCTGTAATATCAGCCTCCTGGGGATAGTGCGCTGTAATATCAGCCTCCCTGGGGATAGTGCGCTGTAATATCAGCCTCACTGGGGATAGTGCGCTGTAATATCAGCCTCACTGGGGATAGTGCGCTGTAATATCAGCCTCACTGGGGATAGTGCGCTGTAATATCAGCCTCCCTGGGGATAGTGCGCTGTAATATCAGCCTCACTGGGGATAGTGCGCTGTAATATCAGCCTCACTGGGGATAGTGCGCTGTAATATCAGCCTCACTGGGGATAGTGCGCTGTAATATCAGCCTCACTGGGGATAGTGCGCTGTAATATCAGCCTCCCTGGGGATAGTGCACTGTAATATCAGCCTCACTGGGGATAGTGCGCTGTAATATCAGCCTCCCTGGGGACAGTGCGCTGTAATATCAGCAACCCTCGGGATAGTGCATGTAATATCAGCATCTCTGGGGATAGTGCGCTGTAATATCAGCCTCCCTGGGGATAGTGCGCTTTAATATCAGCCTCACTGGTGATAGTGCACAGTAATATCAGCCTCCCTGGGGATAGTGCGCTGTAATATCAGCCTCACTGGGGATAGTGCACAGTAATATCAGCCTCCCTGGGGATAGTGCTCTGTAATATCAGCCTCCCTGGGGATAGTGCGCTTTAATTTCAGCCTCACTGGGGAGAGTGCGCTGTAATATCAGCCTCCCTGCGGATAGTGCGCTGTAATATCAGCCTCTCTGGGGATAGTGCTCTGTAATATCAGCCTCACTGGGGATAGTGCGCTGTAATATCAGCCTCACTGGGGATAGTGTGCTGTAATATCAGCCTCACTGGGAGAGTGCGCTGTAATATCAGCCTCCCTGGGGATAGTGCGCTGTAATATCAGCCTCACTGGGGATAGTGTGCTGTAATATCAGCCTCACTTGGGAGAGTGCGCTGTAATATCAGCCTCCCTGGGGATAGTGCGCTGTAATATCAGCCTCACTGGGGATAGTGCTCTGTAATATCAGCCTCACTGGGGATAGTGCGCTGTAATATCAGCCTCCCTGGGGATAGTGCGCTGTAATATCAGCCTCACTGGGGATAGTTCGCTGTAATATCAGCCTCACTGGGGAGAGTGTGCCGTAATATCAGCCTCACTGGGGATAGTGCACTGTAATATCAGCCTCACTGGGGATAGTGCACTGTAATATCAGCCTCACTGGGGATAGTGTGCTGTAATATCAGCCTCACTGGGGATAGTGCACTGTAATATCAGCCTCCCTGGGGATAGTGCGCTGTAATATCAGCCCCACTCGGGATAGTGCACTGTAATATCAGCCTCCCGGGGGATAGTGCGCTGTAATATCAGCCTCCCTGGGGATAGTGCGCTGTAATATCAGCCTCCCTGGGGCTATTGCGCTGTAATATCAGCCTCACTGGGGATAGTGCGCTGTAATATCAGCCTCCCTGGGGATAGTGCGCTGTAATATCAGCCTCACTGGGGATAGTGCGCTGTAATATCAGCCTCCCTGGGGATAGTGCGCTGTAATATTAGCCTCCCTGGGGATAGTGCGCTGTAATATCAGCCTCCCTGGGGATAGTGTGCTGTAATATCAGCCTCACTGGGGATAGTGTGCTGTAATATCAGCCTCACTGGGGATAGTGTGCTGTAATATCAGACTCCCTGGGGATAGTGCGCTGTGATATCAGCCTCACTGGGGATAGTGCGCTGTAATATCAGACTCACTGGGGATTGTGCTCTGTAATATCAGCCTCACTGGGGATAGTGTGCTGTAATATCAGCCTCACTGGGGATAGTGCGCTGTAATATCATCCTCACTGTGGATAGTGCACTGTAATATCAGCCTCCCTGGGGATAGTGCGCTGTAATATCAGCCTCACTGGGGATAGTGCTCTGTAATATCAGCCTCACTGGGGATAGTGCGCTGTAATATCAGCCTCACTGGGGATAGTGCACTGTAATATCAGCCTCACTGGGGATAGTGCGCTGTAATATCAGCCTCACTGGGGATAGTGCGCTGTAATATCAGCCTCCCTGGGGATAGTGCGCTGTAATATCAGCCCCACTGGGATAGAGCACTGTAATATCAGCCTCCCTGGGGAGAGTGTGCTGTAATATCAGCCTCCCTGGGGATAGTGCGCTGTAATATCAGCCTCCCTGGGGATAGTGCGCTGTAATATCAGCCTCACTGGGGATAGTGCGCTGTAATATCAGCCTCCCTGGGGATAGTGCGCTGTAATATCAGCCTCACTGGGGATAGTGCGCTGTAATATCAGCCTCCCTGGGGATAGTGCGCTGTAATATCAGCCTCCCTGGGGATAGTGCGCTGTAATATCAGCCTCCCTGGGGATAGTGCGCTGTAATATCAGCCTCACTGGGGATAGTGCACTGTAATATCAGCCTCCCTGGGGATAGTGCGCTGTAATATCAGCCTCACTGGGGATAGTGCACTGTAATATCAGCCTCCCTGGGGATAGTGCGCTGTAATATCAGCCTCCCTGGGGATAGTGCGCTGTAATATCAGCCTCACTGGGGAGAGTGCGCTGTAATATCAGCCTCACTGGGGATAGTGCACTGTAATATCAGCCTCCCTGGGGATAGTGCGCTGTAATATCAGCCTCACTGGGGATAGTGTGCTGTAATATCAGCCTCACTGGGGAGAGTGCGCTGTAATATCAGCCTCCCTGGGGATAGTGCGCTGTAATATCAGCCTCACTGGGGATAGTGCGCTGTAATATCAGCCTCCCTGGGGATAGTGCGCTGTAATATCAGCCTCACTGGGATAGTGCGCTGTAATATCAGCCTCACTGGGGATAGTGCGCTGTAATATCAGCCTCCCTGGGGATAGTGCGCTGTAATATCAGCCTCACTGGGGATAGTGCGCTGTAATATCAGCCTCACTGGGGAGAGTGTGCTGTAATATCAGCCTCACTGGGGATAGTGCACTGTAATATCAGCCTCACTGGGGATAGTGCACTGTAATATCAGCCTCACTGGGGATAGTGCGCTGTAATATCAGCCTCACTGGGGATAGTGCACTGTAATATCAGCCTCCCTGGGGATAGTGCGCTGTAATATCAGCCTCACTGGGATAGTGTGGTGTAATATCAGCCTCCCTGGGGATAGTGCGCTGTAATATCAGCCTCCCTGGGGATAGTGCGCTGTAATATCAGCCTCCCTGGGGATAGTGCGCTGTAATATCAGCCTCACTGGGGATAGTGCGCTGTAATATCAGCCTCCCTGGGGATAGTGCGCTGTAATATCAGCCTCACTGGGGATAGTGCGCTGTAATATCAGCCTCACTGGGGATAGTGTGCTGTAATATCAGCCTCACTGGGGATAGTGCACTGTAATATCAGCCTCCCTGGGGATAGTGCGCTGTAATATCAGCCTCACTCGGGATAGTGCACTGTAATATCAGCCTCCCTGGGGATAGTGCGCTGTAATATCAGCCTCCCTGGGGATAGTGCGCTGTAATATCAGCCTCCCTGGGGATATTGCGTTGTAATATCAGCCTCACTGGGGATAGTGCGCTGTAATATCAGCCTCCCTGGGGATAGTGCGCTGTAATATCAGCCTCACTGGGGATAGTGCGCTGTAATATCAGCCTCCCTGGGGATAGTGCGCTGTAATATCAGCCTCCCTGGGGATAGTGCGCTGAAATATCAGCCTCCCTGGGGATAGTGTGCTGTAATATCAGCCTCACTGGGGATAGTGTGCTGTAATATCAGCCTCACTGCGGATAGTGTGCTGTAATATCAGCCTCCCTGGGGATAGTGCGCTGTAATATCAGCCTCATTGGGGATAGTGCGCTGTAATATCAGGCTAACTGGGGAGAGAGCGCTGTAATATCAGCCTCACTGGGGATAGTGTGCTGTAATATCAGCCTCATTGGGGATAGTGAGCTGTAATATCATCCTCACTGTGGATAGTGCACTGTAATATCAGCCACCCTGGGTATAGTGTGCTGTAATATCAGACTCAGTGGGGATTGTGCTCTTTAATATCAGCCTCACTGGGGATAGTGCACTGTAATATCAGCCTCACTGGGGATAGTGCACTGTAATATCAGCCTCACTGGGGATAGTGCGCTGTAATATCAGCCTCACTGGTGATAGTGCACTGTAATATCAGCCTCCCTGGGGATAGTGCGCTGTAATATCAGCCCCACTCGGGATAGTGCACTGTAATATCAGCCTCCCGGGGGATAGTGCGCTGTAATATCAGCCTCCCTGGGGATAGTGCGCTGTAATATCAGCCTCCCTGGGGATATTGCGTTGTATTATCAGCCTCACTGGGGATAGTGCGCTGTAATATCAGCCTCCCTGGGGATAGTGCACTGTAATATCAGCCTCACTGGGGATAGTGCGCTGTAATATCAGCCTCCCTGGGGACAGTGCGCTGTAATATCAGCCTCCCTGGGGATAGTGCGCTGTAATATCAACCTCCCTGGTGATAGTGCGCTGTAATATCAGCCTCACTGGGGATAGTGCAAAGTAATATCAGCCTCCCTGGGGATAGTGCTCTGTAATATCAGCCTCCCTGGGGATAGTGCACTGTAATATCAGCATCCCTGGGGATAGTGCTCTGTAATATCAGCCTCCCTGGGGATAGTGTGCTGTAATATCAGCCTCACTGGGGAGAGTGCGCTGTAATATCAGCCTCACTGTGGATAGTGCACTGTAATATCAGCCTCCCTGGGGATAGTGCGCTTTAATATCAGCCTCACTGGTGATAGTGTGCTGTAATATCAGCCTCACTGGGGAGAGTGCGCTGTAATATCATCCTCCCTGGGGATAGTGCACTGTAATATCAGCCTCACTGGGGATAGTGCGCTGTAATATCAGCCTCCCTGGGGATAGTGCGCTGTAATATCAGATTCACTGGGGATAGTGCGCTGTAATATCAGCCTCCCTGGGGACAGTGCGCTGTAATATCTTCAACCCTGGGGATAGTGCGCTGTAATATCAGCCTCCCTAGGGAGAGTGTGCTGTAATATCAGCCTCCCTGGGGATAGTGCGCTGTAATATCAGCCTCATTGGTGATAGTGCGCTGTAATATCAGCCTCACTGGGGATAGTGTGCTGTAATATCAGCCTCACTGGGGAGAGTGCGCTGTAATCTCAGCCTCCCTGGGGATAGTGCGCTGTAATATCAGCCTCACTGGGGATAGTGCGCTGTAATATCAGCCTCACTGGGGATAGTGCGCTGTAATATCAGCCTCACTGGGGTTAGTGCACTGTAATATCAGCCTCCCTGGGGATAGTGCGCTGTAATATCAGCCACCCTGGGGATAGAGCGGTGTAATATCAGCCTCACTGGGGATAGTGTGCTGTAATATCAGCCTCACTGCGGAGAGTGCGCTGTAATTTCAGCCTCCCTGGGGATAGTGCGATGTATTATCAGCCTCACTGGGGAGAGTGCGCTGTAATATCAGCCTCCCTGGGGATAGTGCACTGTAATATCAGCCTCCCTGGGGATAATGCGCTGTAATATCAGCCTCCCTGGGGATAGTGCGCTGTAATATCAGCCTCACTGGGGATAGTGCAAAGTAATATCAGCCTCCCTGGAGATAGTGCTCTGTAATATCAGCCTCTGTGGGGATAGTGCAAAGTAATATCAGCCTCCCGGGGGATAGTGCGCTGTAATATCAGCCATACTGGGGATAGTGTGCTGTAATATCAGCCTCACTGGGGAGAGTGAGCTGTAATATCATCCTCACTGGGGATAGTGCACTGTAATATCAGCCACCCTGGGAATAATGCGCTGTAATATCATATTCACTGTGGATAGTGCTCTGTAATATCAGCCTCACTGGGGATAGTGCGCTGTAATATCAGCCTCCCTGGGGATAGTGCGCTGTAATATCAGCCTCACTGGGGATAGTGCGCTGTAATATCAGCCTCCCTGGGGATAGTGCGCTGTAATATCAGCCTCACTGGGGATAGTGCGCTGTAATATCAGCCTCCCTGGGGATAGTGCGCTGTAATATCAGCCTCACTGGGGATAGTGCGCTGTAATATCAGCCTCCCTGGGGATAGTGCGCTGTAATATCAGCCTCCCTGGGGATAGTGCGCTGTAATATCAGCCTCCTAAGGGGAGAGTGCGCTGTAATATCAGCCTCACTGGGGATAGTGCGCTGTAATATCAGCCTCACTGGGGATAGTGCTCTGTAATATCAGCCTCCCTGGGGATAGTGCGCTGTAATATCAGCCTCACTGGGGATAGTGCGCTGTAATATCAGCCTCACTGGGGATAGTGCGCTGTAATATCAGCCTCCCTGGGGATAGTGCGCTTTAATATCAGCCTCACTGGGGATAGTGTGCTGTAATATCAGCCTCACTGGGGAGAGTGCACTGTAATATCAGCCTCCCTGGGGATAGTGCACAGTAATACCAGCCTCCCTGGGGATAGTGTGCTGTAATATCAGCCACAATGGGGATAGTGTGCTGTAATATCAGCCTCACTGGGGATAGTGCGCTGTAATATCAGCCTCACTGGGGATAGTGTGCTGTAATATCAGCCTCACTGGGGATAGTGCGCTGTAATATCAGCCTCCCTCGGGATACTGAGCTGTAATATCAGCCTCACTGGGGATAGTGCTCAGTAATATCAGCCACCTTGGGGATAGTGCATTGTAATATCAGCCTCCCTGGGGATAGTGCACTGTAATATCAGCATCACTGGGGATATTGTGCTGTAATATCAGCCTCACTGGGGAGAGTGCACTGTAATATCAGCCTCACTGGGGATAGTGCGCTGTAATATCAGCCTCCCTGGGGACAGTGCGCTGTAATATCAGCGTCCCTGGGGATAGTGTGCTGTAATATCAGCCTCCCTGGGGGCAGTGCGGTGTAATATCAGCCTCCCTGGGGATAGTGCGCTGTAATATCAGCCTCACTGGTGATAGTGCACGTTAATATCGGCCTTCCTGGGGATAGTGTGCTGTAATATCAGCCTCCCTGGGGATAGTGCGCAGTAATATCAGCCTCCCTGGGGATAGAGCGCTGAAATATCAGCCTCCCTGGGGATAGTGCACTGTAATATCAGCCCCACTGGGGATAGTGCACTGTAATATCAGCCTCCCTGGGGATAGTGCGCTGTAATATCAGCCTCACTGGGGATAGTGCGCTGTAATATCAGCCTCCCTGGGGGCAGTGCGCTGTAATATCAGCCTCCCTGGGGATAGTGCACTGTAATATCAGCCTCCCTGGGGATAATGCGCTGTAATATCAGCCTCCCTGGGGATAGTGCGCTGTAATATCAGCCTCACTGGGGATAGTGCACAGTAATATCAGCCTCCCTGGGGATAGTGCACTGTAATATCAGCCTTCTTGGGGGTAGTGCACAGTAATATCAGCCTCCCTGGGGATAGTGTGCTGTAATATCAGCCACATTGGGGATAGTGTGCTGTAATATCAGCCTCACTGGGGAGAGTGCGCTGTAATATCAGCTTCCCTGGGGATAGTGCGCTGTTATATCAGCCTCCCTGGGGATAGTGCACTTTAATATCAGCCTCACTGGGTATAGTGTGCTGTAATATCAGCCTCACTGGGGAGAGTGCACTGTAATATCAGCCTCCCTGGGGATAGTGCGCTGTAATATCAGCCTCCCTGGGGATAGTGCGCTGTGATATCAGCCTCACTGGGGATAGTGCGCTGTAATATCAGACTCACTGGGGATTGTGCTCTGTAATATCAGCCTCACTGGGGATAGTGTGCTGTAATATCAGCCTCATTGGGGATAGTGAGCTGTAATATCATCCTCACTGTGGATAGTGCACTGTAATATCAGCCACCCTGGGTATAGTGTGCTGTAATATCAGACTCAGTGGGGATTGTGCTCTTTAATATCAGCCTCACTGGGGATAGTGCACTGTAATATCAGCCTCACTGGGGATAGTGCACTGTAATATCAGCCTCACTGGGGATAGTGCGCTGTAATATCAGCCTCACTGGTGATAGTGCACTGTAATATCAGCCTCCCTGGGGATAGTGCGCTGTAATATCAGCCCCACTGGGGATAGTGCACTGTAATATCAGCCTCCCGGGGGATAGTGCGCTGTAATATCAGCCTCCCTGGGGATAGTGCGCTGTAATATCAGCCTCCCTGGGGATATTGCGTTGTATTATCAGCCTCACTGGGGATAGTGCGCTGTAATATCAGACTCCCTGGGGATAGTGCACTGTAATATCAGCCTCACTGGGGATAGTGCGCTGTAATATCAGCCTCCCTGGGGACAGTGCGCTGTAATATCAGCCTCCCTGGGGATAGTGCGCTGTAATATCAACCTCCCTGGGGATAGTGCGCTGTAATATCAGCCTCACTGGGGATAGTGCAAAGTAATATCAGCCTCCCTGGGGATAGTGCTCTGTAATATCCGCCTCCCTGGGGATAGTGCACAGTAATATCAGCATCCCTGGGGATAGTGCTCTGTAATATCAGACTCCCTGGGGATAGTGTGCTGTAATATCAGCCTCACTGGGGAGAGTGCGCTGTAATATCAGCCTCACTGTGGATAGTGCACTGTAATATCAGCCTCCCTGGGGATAGTGCGCTTTAATATCAGCCTCACTGGTGATAGTGTGCTGTAATATCAGCCTCACTGGGGAGAGTGCGCTGTAATATCAGCCTCCCTGGGGATAGTGCACAGTAATATCAGCCTCACTGGGGATAGTGCGCTGTAATATCAGCCTCCCTGGGGATAGTGCGCTGTAATATCAGATTCACTGGGGATTGTGCTCTTTAATATCAGCCTCACTGGGGATAGTGCGCTGTAATATCAGCCTCCCTGGGGATAGTGTGCTGTAATATCAGCCTCACTGGGGATAGTGCGCTGTAATATCAGCCTCACTGGGGATAGTGCGCTGTAATATCAGCCTCACTGGGGATAGTGCACTGTAATATCAGCCTCACTGGGGATAGTGCACTGTAATATCAGCCTCACTGGGGATAGTGCGCTGTAATATCAGCCTCACTGGGGATAGTGCACTGTAATATCAGCCTCCCTGGGGATAGTGCGCTGTAATATCAGCCTCACTGGGGATAGTGCACTGTAATATCAGCCTCCCTGGGGATAGTGCGCTGTAATATCAGCCTCCCTGGGGATAGTGCGCTGTAATATCAGCCTCCCTGGGGATAGTGCGCTGTAATATCAGCCTCACTGGGGATAGTGCGCTGTAATATCAGCCTCCCTGGGGATAGTGCGCTGTAATATCAGCCTCACTGGGGATAGTGCGCTGTAATATCAGCCTCCCTGGGGATAGTGCGCTGTAATATCAGCCTCCCTGGGGATAGTGCGCTGAAATATCAGCCTCCCTGGGGATAGTGTGCTGTAATATCAGCCTCACTGGGGATAGTGTGCTGTAATATCAGCCACACTGCGGATTGTGTGCTGTAATATCAGACTCCCTGGGGATAGTGCGCTGTGATATCAGCCTCACTGGGGATAGTGCGCTGTAATATCAGACTCACTGGGGATTGTGCTCTGTAATATCAGCCTCACTGGGGATAGTGTGCTGTAATATCAGCCTCATTGGGGATAGTGAGCTGTAATATCATCCTCACTGTGGATAGTGCACTGTAATATCAGCCACCCTGGGTATAGTGTGCTGTAATATCAGACTCAGTGGGGATTGTGCTCTTTAATATCAGCCTCACTGGGGATAGTGCACTGTATATCAGCCTCACTGGGGATAGTGCACTGTAATATCAGCCTCACTGGGGATAGTGCGCTGTAATATCAGCCTCACTGGTGATAGTGCACTGTAATATCAGCCTCCCTGGGGATAGTGCGCTGTAATATCAGCCCCACTCGGGATAGTGCACTGTAATATCAGCCTCCCGGGGGATAGTGCGCTGTAATATCAGCCTCCCTGGGGATAGTGCGCTGTAATATCAGCCTCCCTGGGGATATTGCGTTGTATTATCAGCCTCACTGGGGATAGTGCGCTGTAATATCAGACTCCCTGGGGATAGTGCACTGTAATATCAGCCTCACTGGGGATAGTGCGCTGTAATATCAGCCTCCCTGGGGACAGTGCGCTGTAATATCAGCCTCCCTGGGGATAGTGCGCTGTAATATCAACCT
>NC_054494.1:599370-726870 GCF_017639515.1 Carcharodon carcharias
CCTCATTCACGCTGTTATACTCTATCCCTCATTCACTCTGTGAAACTTTATCCCTCATTCACTCTCTGAAATTCTATCCCTCATTCACTCTGTGAAAATCTATCCCACATTTCCTCTGTAAAAGTCTATCCCTCTTTCACTCTGTGGTACACTATCCCTCATTCACTCTGTGACACTCTATCCCACATTCATTCTTTGACCCTCTATCCCTCACTTACTATGTTTACCCTATCCCTCATTCACTCTGTGATAATCTATCCCTCATTCAGGCTGTTATACTCTATCCCTATTCAGTGTGTGACACTCTATCCCTCATTCACTCTGTTACACTCTATCCCTCATTCACTCTGTGAAACTTTATCCCTCATTCACTCTGTGATACTTTATCCCTCACTCACTCTGTGAAATTCTATCCCTCATTCACTCTGTGATACTCTATCCCGCATTCACTCCGTTATACTCTATCCCTCATTCACTCTGTTACACTCTATCCCTCATTCACTCTGTGACACTCTATCCCTCATTCACTCTGTTATACTCTATCCCTCATTCACTCTCTGAAATTCTATCCTTCATTCATTCTGTGATAATTTATCCCTCATTCACAGTGTTATACTCTATCCCTCATTCACTCTGTTACACTCTATCCCTCATTCGCTCTGTGAAATTCTAGTCCTCATTCACTCTTTGATACATTATCCCTCATTCACTCCGTTATACTCTATCCCTCATTCACTCTGTGAAACTCTATCCCTCATTCACTCTATGAAACTCTATCCCTCATTCACTTTTTGGTACTCTATCCCTCCTTCATTCCGTGATACTCTATCACTCATTCACTCTCTGATTCTCTATCCCTCATTCACTCTCTGATACTCTATCCCTCATTCACTCTGTGAAACTCTATCCCTCATTCACTCTGTGAAATTCGATCCCTCATTCACTCTGTTATATTCTATCCCTCATTCACTCTGTGACACTCTATCCCTCATTCACTCTATTATACTCAATCCCCCTTTCACTCTTTAAAACACTATCCCTCATTCACTCGGTGATTCTCGATCCCTCATTCACTCTGTTATCATCTATCCCACATTCACTCTATGTTACTCTGTCCCTCATTCACTATGTGAAACTATATCCCTCATTCACTCTATGAAAATCTATCCCTCATTCACTCTTTGATTTTCTATCTCTCATTCACTCTGTGATACTCTATCCCTCATTCACTCTCTGATCCTTTATCCCTCATTCACTTTGTGATACTCTATCCCTCATTCATTCTGTGAAACTCGATCCCTCATTCACTCTGTGATGCTCTATCCCTCATTCAATCTGTGACTCTCCATTCCTCATTCACTCTGTTATAATCTATCCCTCTTTCACTCTGTTATACTCTATCCCTCATTCACTCTCTGATCCTCTATCCCTCATTCACTCTGTGATACTGTATCTCTCATTCACTCTGTGACACTCTATCCCTCATTCACTCTGTGATACTCTATCCCTCATTCAATCTCTGATCCTCTATCCCTCATTCACTCTGTGAAACTCTATCCCTCATTCACTCTGTGAAACTCTATCCCTCATTCACTCTGTGAAATTCGATCCCTCATTCACTCTGTTATATTCTATCCCTCATTCACTCTGTGACACTCTATCCCTCATTCACTCTGTTATACTCTATCCCCCTTTCACTCTTTAAAACACTATCCCTCATTCTCTCGGTGATTCTCGATCCCTCATTCACTCTGTTATCATCTATCCCACATTCACTCTATGTTACTCTGTCCCTCATTCACTATGTGAAACTCTATCCCTCATTCACTCTATGAAACTCTATCCATCATTCACTCTTTGATTTTCTATCCCTCATTCACTCTGTGATACTCTATCCCTCATTCACTCTCTGATCCTTTATCCCTCATTCACTCTGTGATACTCTATCCCTCATTCATTCTGTGAAACTTGATCCCTCATTCACTCTGTGTTGCTCAATCCCTCATTCAATCCATTCCTCATTCACTCAGTTATAATCTATCCCTCATTCACTCTGTTATACTCTATCCCTCATTCACTCTCTGATCCTCTATCCCTCATTCACTCTGTGATACTCTATCCCTCATTCACTCTCTGATCCTCTATCCCTCATTCACTCTGGGATACTCCATCTCTCATTCACTCTGTGACACTCTATCCCTCATTCGGTCTGTGATACTCAGTCCCACATTCACTCTGTGACACTCTTTCCCTTTTTCACTCTTTGATGCTCTATCACTCATTCACTCTGTGACCCTCTATCCCTCATTTACTCTGTTATATTCTAATCCTCATTTACTCTGTGATAATCTATCCCTCATTCACGCTGTTATACTCTATCCCTATACAGTCTGTGACACTCTATCCCGTATTCACTCTGTTATACTCTATCACTCATTCACTCTGTGACACTCTATCCCTCATTCACGCTGTTATACTCTATACCTCATTCACTCTCTGAAATTCTATCCCTCATTCACTCTGTGAAAATCTATCCCACATTTCCTCTGTAAAAGTCTATCCCTCTTTCACTCTGTGGTACACTATCCCTCATTCAATCTGTGACCCTCTATCCCTCATTTAGTATGTTTACCCTATCCCTCATTCCCTCTGTGATAATCTATCCCTCATTCAGGCTGTTATACTCTCTCCCTATTCAGTGTGTGACACTCTATCCCTTATTCACTCTGTTACACTCTATCCCTCATTCACTCTGTGAATCTTTATCCCTCATTCACTCTGTGATACTTTATCCCTCACTCACTCTGTGAAATTCTATCCCTCATTCACTCTGTGATACTCTATCCCGCATTCACTCCGTTATACTCTATCACTCATTCACTCTGTTACACTCTATCCCTCATTCAATCTGTGACGCTCTATCCCTCATTCACTCTGTTATACTCTATCCCTCATTCACTCTCTGAAATTCTATCCTTCATTCATTCTGTGATAATCTATCCCTCATTCACAGTGTTATAATCTATCCCTCATTCACTCTGTGAAACTTTATCCCTCATTCACTCTGTGATACTTTATCCCTCACTCACTCTGTGAAATTCTATCCCTCTTTCACTCTGTGATAACCTATCCCTCATTCACTCCGTTATACTCTATCCCTCATTCACTCTGTTACACTCTATCCCTCATTCGCTCTGTGAAATTCTAGTCCTCATTCACACTTTGATACATTATCCCTCATTCACTCCATTATACTCTATCCCTCATTCACTCTGTGAAACTCTATCCCTCATTCACTCTGTGAAACTCTATCCCTCATTCACTTTTTGGTACTCTATCCCTCATTCATTCTGTGATACTCTATCACTCATTCACTCTCTGATTCTCTATCCCTCATTCACTCTCTGATACTCTATCCCTCATTCACTCTGTGAAACTCTATCCCTCATTCACTCTGTGACACTCTATCCCTCATTCACTCTGTTATACTCAATCCCCCTTTCACTCTTTAAAACACTATCACTCATTCACTCGGTGATTCTCGATCCCTCATTCACTCTGTTATCATCTATTCCACATTCACTCTATGTTACTCTGTCCCTCATTCACTATGTGAAACTCTATCCCTCATTCACTCTATGAAACTCTATCCCTCATTCACTCTTTCATTTTCTATCTCTCATTCACTCTGTGATACTCTATCCCTCATTCACTCTCTGATCCTTTATCCCTCATTCACTTTGTGATACTCTATCCCTCAATCATTCTGTGAAACTCGATCCCTCATTCACTCTGTGATGCTCTATCCCTCATTCACTCTGTGACTCTCCATTCCTCATTCGCTCTGTTATAATCTATCCCTCATTCACTCTGTTATACTCTATCCCTCATTCACTCTCTGATCCTCTATCCCTCATTCACTCTGTGATACTGTATCTCTTTTTCACTCTGTAACACTCTATCCCTCATTGACTCTGTGATACTCTATCCCTCATTCACTCTCTGATCCTCTATCCCTCATTCACTCTGTGAAACTCTATCCCTCATTCACTCTGTGAAATTCGATCCCTCATTCACTCTGTTATATTCTATCCCTCATTCACTCTGTGACACTCTATCCCTCATTCACTCTGTTATACTCTATCCCCCTTTCACTCTTTAAAACACTATCCCTCATTCACTCGGTGATTCTCGATCCCTCATTCACTCTGTTATCATCTATCCCACATTCACTCTATGTTACTCTGTCCCTCATTCACTATGTGAAACTCTATCCCTCATTCACTCTATGAAACTCTATCCCTCATTCACTCTTTGATTTTCTATCCCTCTTTCACTCTGTGATACTCTATCCCTCATTCACTCTCTGATCCTTTATCCCTCATTCACTCTGTGATACTCTATCCCTCATTCATTCTGTGAAACTTGATCCCTCATTCAATCTGTGACTCTCCATTCCTCATTCACGCTGTTATAATCTATCCCTCATTCACTCTGTTATACTCTATCCCTCATTCACTCTCTGATCCTCTATCCCTCATTCACTCTGTGATACTCTATCCCTCATTCACTCTGTGATACTCTATCCCTCATTCACTCTCTGATCCTCTTTCCCTCATTCACTCTGGGATACTCCATCTCTCATTCACTCTGTGACACTCTATCCCTCATTCGGTCTGTGATACTCAGTCCCACATTCACTCTGTGACACTCTTTCCCTTTTTCACTCTTTGATGCTCTATCACTCATTCACTCTGTGACACTCTATCCCTCATTTACTCTGTTATACTCTATCCCTCATTTACTCTGTGATAATCCATCCCTCATTCACGCTGTTATACTCTATCCCTATACAGTCTGTGACACTCTATCCCTCATTCACTCTGTTATACTCTATCACTCATTCACTCTGTGACACTCTATCCCTCATTCACGCTGTTATACTCTATCCCTCATTCACTCTGTGAAACTTTATCCCTCATTCACTCTCTGAAATTCTATCCCTCATTCACTCTGTGAAAATCTATCCCACATTTCCTCTGTAAAAGTCTATCCCTCTTTCACTCTGTGGTACACTATCCCTCATTCACTCTATGAAACTTTATCCCTCATTCACTCTGTGATACTTTATCCCTCACTCACTCTGTGAAATTCTATCCCTCATTCACTCTGTGATACTCTATCCCTCATTCACTCCGTTATACTCTATCCCTCATTCACTCTGTTACACTCGATCCCTCATTCGCTCTGTGAAATTCTAGTCCTCATTCACTCTTTGATACATTATCCCTCATTCACTCCGTTATACTCTATCCCTCATTCACTCTGTGAAACTCTATCCCTCATTCACTCTGTGAAACTCTATCTCTCATTCACTCTGACAAATTAGATCCCTCATTCACTCTGTTATATTCTATCCCTCATTCACTCTGTGACACTCTATCCCTCATTCACTCTTTTATACTCTATACCCCTTTCACTCTTTTAAACGCTATCCCTCATTCACTCGGTGATTCTCAATCCCTCATTCACTCTGTTATCATCTATCCCTCATTCACTCTATGCTACTCTATCCCTCATTCACTCTGTGAAACTCTATCCCTCATTCACTCTATGAAACTCTATCCCTCATTCACTCTTTGATTTTCTATCCCTCATTCACTCTGTGATACTCTATCCCTCATTCACTCTCTGATCCTTTATCCCTCATTCGCTCTGTGATACTCTGTCCCTCATTCATTCTGTGAAACTCAATCGCTCATTCACTCCGTGATGCTCTATCCCTCATTCTCTCTGTGACTCTCCATTCCTCATTCACTCTGTTATTCTCTATCCCTCATTCACTCTGTTATACTCTATCCCTCAATCACTCTGTGACACTCTATCCCTCATTCACTCTGGGAACCACTATCCCTCATTCACTCTGTGAAATTCTATCCCTCATTCACTCTGTGATACTCTATCCCTCATTGACACTGTGATACTTTATCCCTCTTTCACTCTGTTAAACTCTATCCCTCATTAACTCTGTTATACACTATCCCTCATTCACTCTGTGGGACTCTATCCCTTATTCACTCTGTTATACTCTATCCCTCATTCAATCTGTGAAACTTTATCCCTCTTTCACTCTCTGAAATTTTATCCCTCATTCACTCTGTGAAAATCTATCCCTCATTCCCTCTGTAAAACTCTATCCCTCATTCCCTCTGTGATTCTCTATCCCTAAATCATTCTGCGCAAATCTATCCCTCATTCACTCTGTTATACTCTTTCCCTCATTCACTCTGTGACACTCTATTCCTCATTCACTCTGTAATAATCTATCCCTCATTCACTCTGTGATACTATATCTCTCATTCAATCTGTGACACTCTATCCCTCAGTCACTCTGTTATACTCTATCCCTCATTCACTCTGTGACACTCTACCCCTCATGCACTCTGTGAAATTCTATCCCTCATTCACTCTCTGGTACTCTAACGCTCATTCACTCTGTGATACTTTATCCCTCATTCACTCTGTGATTCTCTATCCCTCATTCACTCTGTGACACTCTATCCTTCATTCACGCTGTTATACTCTATCCCTCATTCACTCTGTGAAACTCTATCCCTCATTCTCTCTGTGAAACTCTATCCCTCATTCACTCTGACAAATTCGATCCCTCATTCACTCTGTTATATTCTATCCCTCATTCACTCTGTGATACTCTATCCCTCATTCACTCTCTGATCCTCTATCCCTCATTCACTCTGGGATACTCCATCTCTCATTCACTCTGTGACACTCTATCCCTCATTCGGTCTGTGATACTCAGTCCCACATTCACTCTGTGACACTCTTTCCCTTTTTCACTCTTTGATGCTCTATCACTCATTCACTCTGTGACACTCTATCCCTCATTTACTCTGTTATACTCTATCCCTCATTTACTCTGTGATAATCTATCCCTCATTCACGCTGTTATACTCTATCCCTATACAGTCTGTGACAATCTATCCCTCATTCACTCTGTTATACTCTATCACTCATTCACTCTGTGACACTCTATCCCTCATTCACGCTGTTATACTCTATCCCTCATTCACTCTGTGAAACTTTATCCCTCATTCACTCTCTGAAATTCTATCCCTCATTCACTCTGTGAAAATCTATCCCACATTTCCTCTGTAAAAGTCTATCCCTCTTTCACTCTGTGGTACACTATCCCTCATTCACTCTATGAAACTTTATCCCTCATTCACTCTGTGATACTTTATCCCTCACTCACTCTGTGAAATTCTATCCCTCATTCACTCTGTGATACTCTATCCCTCATTCACTCCGTTATACTCTATCCCTCATTCACTCTGTTACACTCGATCCCTCATTCGCTCTGTGAAATTCTAGTCCACATTCACTCTTTGATACATTATCCCTCATTCACTCCGTTATACTCTATCCCTCATTCACTCTGTGAAACTCTATCCCTCATTCACTCTGTGAAACTCTATCTCTCATTCACTCTGACAAATTCGATCCCTCATTCACTCTGTTATATTCTATCCCTCATTCACTCTGTGACACTCTATCCCTCATTCACTCTTTTATACTCTATCCCCCTTTCACTCTTTTAAACGCTATCCCTCATTCACTCGGTGATTCTCAATCCCTCATTCACTCTGTTATCATCTATCCCTCATTCACTCTATGCTACTCTATCCCTCATTCACTCTGTGAAACTCTATCCCTCATTCACTCTATGAAACTCTATCCCTCATTCACTCTTTGATTTTCTATCCCTCATTCACTCTGTGATACTCTATCCCTCATTCACTCTCTGATCCTTTATCCCTCATTCGCTCTGTGATACTCTGTCCCTCATTCATTCTGTGAAACTCAATCGCTCATTCACTCCGTGATGCTCTATCCCTCATTCTCTCTGTGACTCTCCATTCCTCATTCACTCTGTTATTCTCTATCCCTCATTCACTCTGTTATACTCTATCCCTCAATCACTCTGTGACACTCTATCCCTCATTCACTCTGGGAACCACTATCCCTCATTCACTCTGTGAAATTCTATCCCTCATTCACTCTGTGATACTCTATCCCTCATTGACACTGTGATACTTTATCCCTCTTTCACTCTGTTAAACTCTATCCCTCATTAACTCTGTTATACACTATCCCTCATTCACTCTGTGGGACTCTATCCCTTATTCACTCTGTTATACTCTATCCCTCATTCAATCTGTGAAACTTTATCCCTCTTTCACTCTCTGAAATTTTATCCCTCATTCACTCTGTGAAAATCTATCCCTCATTCCCTCTGTAAAACTCTATCCCTCATTCCCTCTGTGATTCTCTATCCCTAAATCATTCTGCGCAAATCTATCCCTCATTCACTCTGTTATACTCTTTCCCTCATTCACTCTGTGACACTCTATTCCTCATTCACTCTGTAATAATCTATCCCTCATTCACTCTGTGATACTATATCTCTCATTCAATCTGTGACACTCTATCCCTCAGTCACTCTGTTATACTCTATCCCTCATTCACTCTGTGACACTCTACCCCTCATGCACTCTGTGAAATTCTATCCCTCATTCACTCTCTGGTACTCTAACGCTCATTCACTCTGTGATACTTTATCCCTCATTCACTCTGTGATTCTCTATCCCTCATTCACTCTGTGACACTCTATCCTTCATTCACGCTGTTATACTCTATCCCTCATTCACTCTGTGAAACTCTATCCCTCAAACTCTCTGTGAAACTCTATCCCTCATTCACTCTGACAAATTCGATCCCTCATTCACTCTGTTATATTCTATCCCTCATTCACTCTGTGATACTCTATCCCTCATTCACTCTCTGATCCTCTATCCCTCATTCACTCTGGGATACTCCATCTCTCATTCACTCTGTGACACTCTATCCCTCATTCGGTCTGTGATACTCAGTCCCACATTCACTCTGTGACACTCTTTCCCTTTTTCACTCTTTGATGCTCTATCACTCATTCACTCTGTGACACTCTATCCCTCATTTACTCTGTTATACTCTATCCCTCATTTACTCTGTGATAATCTATCCCTCATTCACGCTGTTATACTCTATCCCTATACAGTCTGTGACAATCTATCCCTCATTCACTCTGTTATACTCTATCACTCATTCACTCTGTGACACTCTATCCCTCATTCACGCTGTTATACTCTATCCCTCATTCACTCTGTGAAACTTTATCCCTCATTCACTCTCTGAAATTCTATCCCTCATTCACTCTGTGAAAATCTATCCCACATTTCCTCTGTAAAAGTCTATCCCTCTTTCACTCTGTGGTACACTATCCCTCATTCACTCTATGAAACTTTATCCCTCATTCACTCTGTGATACTTTATCCCTCACTCACTCTGTGAAATTCTATCCCTCATTCACTCTGTGATACTCTATCCCTCATTCACTCCGTTATACTCTATCCCTCATTCACTCTGTTACACTCGATCCCTCATTCGCTCTGTGAAATTCTAGTCCACATTCACTCTTTGATACATTATCCCTCATTCACTCCGTTATACTCTATCCCTCATTCACTCTGTGAAACTCTATCCCTCATTCACTCTGTGAAACTCTATCTCTCATTCACTCTGACAAATTCGATCCCTCATTCACTCTGTTATATTCTATCCCTCATTCACTCTGTGACACTCTATCCCTCATTCACTCTTTTATACTCTATCCCCCTTTCACTCTTTTAAACGCTATCCCTCATTCACTCGGTGATTCTCAATCCCTCATTCACTCTGTTATCATCTATCCCTCATTCACTCTATGCTACTCTATCCCTCATTCACTCTGTGAAACTCTATCCCTCATTCACTCTATGAAACTCTATCCCTCATTCACTCTTTGATTTTCTATCCCTCATTCACTCTGTGATACTCTATCCCTCATTCACTCTCTGATCCTTTATCCCTCATTCGCTCTGTGATACTCTGTCCCTCATTCATTCTGTGAAACTCAATCGCTCATTCACTCCGTGATGCTCTATCCCTCATTCTCTCTGTGACTCTCCATTCCTCATTCACTCTGTTATTCTCTATCCCTCATTCACTCTGTTATACTCTATCCCTCAATCACTCTGTGACACTCTATCCCTCATTCACTCTGGGAACCACTATCCCTCATTCACTCTGTGAAATTCTATCCCTCATTCACTCTGTGATACTCTATCCCTCATTGACACTGTGATACTTTATCCCTCTTTCACTCTGTTAAACTCTATCCCTCATTAACTCTGTTATACACTATCCCTCATTCACTCTGTGGGACTCTATCCCTTATTCACTCTGTTATACTCTATCCCTCATTCAATCTGTGAAACTTTATCCCTCTTTCACTCTGTGACATTCCATCCCTCATTCACTCTGTTATTGTCTATCCCTCATTCTCTCTCTGAAACTCTATCCTTCATTCCCTCTGTGATACTCTATCCTTCATTCACTCTGTGACACTCTATCCCTCATTCACTCTGTGACACTCTATGCTTCATTCACTCTGTGACACTCTATCCCTCATTCACTCTGTGAAACTCTCTTTCTCATTCACTCTGTGAAATTCTATCCCTCAATCTCTCTGTGCATCTCTAGCCCTCATTCACTCTCTGAAATTCTTTACCTCATTCACTCTGTGAAACTCTATCCCTCATTCACTCTATGAAACTCAAATCCTTATTCACTCTCTGATTCTCTGTTCCTCAATCACTCTGTTATACTCTATCTCTCATTCACTTTGTGACAACCTATCCCTCATTCACTCTGTTATACTCTATCCCTATACAGTCTGTGACACTCTATCCCTCATTCACTCTGTGATACTCTATCCCTCATTCACTTTGTGACAACCTATCCCTCATTCACTCTGTTATACTCTATCCCACATTCACTCTGTGACAATCTATCCCTCATTCACTCTGTGACATTCTAACCCTCATTCACTCTGTGAAACTCTATCCCTCATTCATTCTGTGAAATTCTAACCCTCATTCACTCTGTGAAACTCTATCTCTCATTCATTCTGTGATACTCTATCACTCATTCACTCTGTGATGCTCTATCCCTCATTCACTGTGTTATACTCTATCCCTCATTCACTCTGTGAAAATTTATCCCTCATTCACTCTGTGATACTCTATCCTTCATTCACTTTGTTGAAATTATTTCCCTCATTTACTCTGTGTTACTCTATCCCTCATTCACTCTGTGAAATTCTATACCTCATTCACTCTGTGATACTTTGTCCCTCATTCACTCCATTATACTCTATCCCTCATTCACTCTGTGATACTCTATCCCTCATTCGCTCTGTGAAATTCAATTCCTCATTCACTCTATGATACTCTATCCCTCATTGACTCCATTATACTCTGTCCCTCATTCACTCTGTTGTATTCTATCCCTCTTTCACTCTGTGAAACTCTATCCCTCAATCACTATGTGAAACTCTATCCCTCATTCACTCTGTGAAATTCAATCCCTCATTCACTCTGTTATATTCTATCCCTCATTCACTCTGTGACTCTCTATCCCTCATTCACTCTGTGATACTCTATCCCTCATTCACTCTGTTATACTCCATCCCTCATTCTCGCTGTGGTACTCGATCCCTCATTCACTCTGTTATACTCTAACCCTCATTCACTCTGTTGTACTCTATCCCTCAATCACTCTTTGAAACTCTATCCCTCATTCACTCTCTGAAATTCTATCACTCATTCACTCTGTGAAACTCTATCCCTCATTCACTCTGTAGCACTCTATCCCTCATTCAATCTTTTGTACTCTATCCCTCATTCACTCTGTGATACTCTATCCGTCCTTCACTCTGTTGTACTCTATCCCTCATTCCCTCTGTGGTACTCTATCCCTCATTCACTCTGTGATACTCTATCCCTCAGTCACTCTATGAAAATCAGTCCCTCATTGACTCCCTGATTCTCTATCCCTCATTCACTCTGTTATTCTCTATCCCTCATTCACTCTGTGACTCTCTATTCCTCATTCACTCTGTTATACTCTATCCCTCATTCACTCTGTTGTACTCTATCCCTCATTCACTCTGTGACACTCTATCCCTCATTCACTCTGGGAAACACTATCCCTCATTCAATCTGTGAAATTATATCCCTCATTCACTCTGTTATACTCTATCCCTCATTCACTCTCTGATCCTCTGTCCCTCATTCACACTGTGATACTCTATCCCTCGTTCACTCTGTGAAACTCTATCCCTCATTCACTCTCTTATACGCTATCCCTCATTCACGCTGTTGTAATCTATCCCTCATTCAATCTGTTATACTCCCTCCCTCATTCACTCTGTGGCACACTATCCCTTTATCACTCTGTTATACTCTATCCCTCATTCAGTCTGTGACACTCTATCATTCATTCACTCTGTTATACTCTATCCCTCATTCACTCTGTAAAACTTTATCCCTCATTCACTTTCTGAAATTCTATCCATCATTCACTCTGTGAAAATCTATCCCTCATTCCCTCTGTGGTACCCTATCCCTCATTCCCTCTGTGGTACTCTGTCCCTCATTCACTCTGTGACCCTCTACCCCTCATTTACTCTGTTATACTCTATCCCTCATTCACTCTTTGATTATCTCTCCCTCATTCACGCTGTTATACTCGATCCCAATTAGTCTGTGACACTCTATCCCTCATTCACTCTGTTATAATCTGTCCCTCATTCACTCAGTGACACTCCATTCCTCATTCACTCTGTTATTCTCTATCCCTCATTCACTCTCTGATACTCTATCCCTCATTCACTCTGTTATTCTCTATCCCTCATTCACTCTGTGATACTCTATCCTTCATTCACTCTGTAACACTCTATCCCTCATTCACTCTGTGACACTCCATCCCTCATTCACCCTGTGACACTCTATCCCTCATTCACTCTGTGAAATTCTATCCCTCATTCGCTCTGTAATACTCTATCCCTCATTCAGTCTGTTATACTCCATCCCTCATTCACGCTGTGGTACTCTATCACTCATTCACTCTGTTATACTCTAACCCTCATTCACTCTGTTTTACTCTATCCCTCAATCACTCTGTGCAACTCTATCCCTCATTCACTCTCTGAAATTCTATCCCTCAATCACTCTGTTAAACTCTATCCCTCATTCACTCTGTGAAATTCTATCCCTCTTTCACTCTGTTATACTCTATCCCTCATTCACTCTGTGACATTCTAACCCTCATTCCCTCTGTGAAACTTTATCCCTCATTCACTCTGTGGTACTCTATCCCTCATTCATTCTGTGATACTCTATCCCTCATTCACTCTGTGATTCTACATCCCTCATTCACTCTGTGATTCTCTATCCCTCATTCACTCTGTGCTACTCTATCACTCATTCACTCTGTGAAATTCTATCCCTCATTCACTCTGTGATACTCTATCCCTCATTCACTCCGTTATACTATATCCCTCATTCACTCTGTGATACTCTATCCCTCATTCGCTCTGTGAAATTCAATTCCTCATTCACTCTGTGATACTCTTTCCCTCATTCACTCCATTATACGCTGTCCCTCATTCACTCTGTGGTATTCTATCACTCTTTCACTCTGTGAAACTCTATCCCTCATTCACTATGTGAAATTCTATCCCTCATTCACTCTGTGAAATTCTATCCCTCATTCACTCTGTTATATTCTATCCCTCATTCACCCTGTGACTCTCTATCCCTCATTCACTCTGTGACACTCTGTCCCTCATTCACTCTGTTATACTCTATCCCCCTTTCACACTGTGAAAGTCTACCCCTCATTCACTCTGTGATTCTCTATCCCTCATTCACTCTGTTACAATTTATCCCTCATTCACTCTATGGTACTCTATCCCTCATTCACTCTGTGATACTCTATCTCTCATTCACTCTCTGATGCTATATCGCTCATTCACTCTGTGATACTCTATCCCTCATTCACTCTGTGAAACTCTATCCCTCATTCACTCTGTGATGCTCTATCGCTCATTCACACTGTGACACTCTATCCCTCATTCACCCTCTGACACTCTATCCCTCATTCACTCTGGGATACTCTATCCCTCATTCAATCTGTGATTCTCCATCCCTCATTCACTCTGTGAAACTCTATCCCTCATTCGCTCTGTGAAATTCAATTCCTCATTCACACTGTGATACTCAATCCCTCTTTCACTCTGTGAAACTCAATCCCTCATTCACACTGTTATACGCTATCCCTCATTCCCTCTGTTATACTCTCTCCCACATTCACTCTGTGAAACTTAATCCCTCATTCACTCTCTGAAATTCTAAGCCTCATTCACTCTGTGGTACTCTTTCCCTTATTCACTCTGTAAAATTCTACCCCTCATTCAATCTGTGATAATCTATCCCTCATTCACTCTGTTATAATCTATCCCTCATTCACTCAGTGACACTCCATTCCTCATTCACTCTGTTATTCTCTATCACTCATTCACTCTCTGATACTGTATCCTTCATTCACTCTGTGATACTCTATCCTTCATTCACTCTGTAACACTCTATCCCTCATTCACTCTGTGAGGCTCCATCCCTCATTCACCCTGTGACACTCTATCCCTCATTCACTCTGTGAAACTCTATCTCTCATTCACTCTGTGAAATTCAATCCCTCATTCGCTCTGTAATACTCTATCCCTCATTCAGTCTGTTATACTCCATCCCTCATTCACGCTGTGGTACTCTATCCCTCATTCACTCTGTTATACTCTAACCCTCATTCACTCTGTTTTACTCTATCCCTCAATCACTCTGTGCAACTCTATCCCTCATTCACTCTCTGAAATTCTATCCCTCAATCACTCTGTTAAACTCTATCCCTCATTCACTCTATGATACTCTATCCCTCATTCACTCTGTGATACTCTATCCCTCATTCACTCTGTGACACTCTATTCCTCGTTCATTCTGTTATATTCTATCCCTCATTCACTCTGTGACAATCTATCCCTCATTCAATCTGTGAAACTCTATCCCTCATTCACTCTGTGAAATTCTATCCCTCTTTCACTCTGTTATACTCTATCCCTCATTCACTCTGTGACATTCTAACCCTCATTCCCTCTGTGAAACTCTATCCCTCATTCACTCTGTGATTCTACATCCCTCATTCACTCTGTGATTCTCTATCCCTCATTCACTCTGTGCTACTCTATCACTCATTCACTCTGTGATATTCTGTCCCTCATTCACTCTGTGCTACTCTATCACTCTTTCACTCTTTGCAATTCTATCCTTCATTAACTCTGTGATAATCTATCCCTCATTCAGTCTGTGAAACTTTATCCCTCATTCACTCTGTGATACTCTACCCTTCATTCACTTTGTTGAAATTCTATCCCTCATTCACTCTGTGAAACTCTATCCCTCATTCGCTCTGTGAAATTCAATTCCTCATTCACTCTGTGATACTCTTTCCCTCATTCACTCCATTATACGCTGTCCCTCATTCACTCTGTGGTATTCTATCCCTCTTTCACTCTGTGAAACTCTATCCCTCATTCACTATGTGAAATTCTATCCCTCATTCACTCTGTGAAATTCTATCCCTCATTCACTCTGTTATATTCTATCCCTCATTCACTCTGTGACACTCTGTCCCTCATTCACTCTGTTATACTCTATCCCCCTTTCACACTGTGAAATTCTACCCCTCATTCACTCTGTGATTCTCTATCCCTCATTCACTCTGTTATAATTTATCCCTCATTCACTCTATGGTACTCTATCCCTCATTCACTCTGTGAAACTCTATCCCTCATTCACTCTATGAAACTCAAATCCTTATTCACTCTCTGTTTCTCTGTTCCTCATTCACTCTGTGATACTCTATCTCTCATTCACTCTCTGATCCTATATCGCTCATTCACTCTGTGATACTCTATCCCTCATTCACTCTGTGAAACTCTATCCCTCATTCACTCTGTGATGCTCTATCGCTCATTCACACTGTGACACTCTATCCCTCATTCACTCTCTGACACTCTATCCCTCATTCACTCTGGGAGCCACTATCCCTCATTCACTCTGTGAAATTCTATCCCTCATTCACTCTGTGATACTCTGTCCCTCATTCACACTGTGATACTCAATCCCTCTTTCACTCTGTGATAATCAATCCCTCATTCACACTGTTATACGCTATCCCTCATTCCCTCTGTTATACTCTCTCCCACATTCACTCTGTGAAACTTAATCCCTCATTCACTCTCTGAAATTCTATGCCTCATTCACTCTGTGGTACTCTTTCCCTTATTCACTCTGTGAAATTCTACCCCTCATTCAATCTGTGATAGTCTATCCCTCATTCACTCCGTTATACTCTGTCCCTCATTCACTCTGTGAAACTCTATCACTCATTCACTATGTGAAATTCTATCCCTCATTCAGTCTGTTATATTCTATCCCTCATTCACTCTGTGACTCTCTATCCCTCATTCACTCTGTGACACTCTGTCCCTCATTCACTCTGTTATATTCTATCCCCCTTTCACTCTGTGAAATTCTACCCCTCATTCACTCTGTGATTCTCTATCCCTCTTTCACTCTGTGAAACTCTATCCCTCATTCACTATGTGAAAATCTATCCCTCATTCACTCTGTGAAACTCTATCCCTCATTCACTCTATGAAACTCAATTCCTCATTCACTCTCTGATTCTCTATTCCTCATTCACTCTGTGATACTGTATCTCTCATTCACTCTCTGATCCTCTATCCCTCATTCACTCTGTCATACTCTATCCCTCATTCATCTGTGAAAATCTATCCCTCATTCACTCTGTGATGCTGTATCCCTCATTCACTCTGTGACTCTCTATTCCTCATTCACTCTGTTATAATCTATCCCTCATTCACTCTGTTGTACTCTATCCCTCATTCACTCTTTGACACTCTATCCCTCATTCACTCTGTGACACTCTATCCCTCATTCACTCTGTGACACTCTATCCCTCATTCACTCTGGGAAACAATAGCCCTCATTCACTCACTGAAATTCTATCCCTCATTCACTCTGTGATACTCTGTCCCTCATTCACATTTTGATACTCATTCCCTCTTTCACTCAGTGAAACTCAATCACTCATTCACTCTGTTATACGCTATCCCTCATTCACGCTGTGGTACTCTATCCCTCATTCACTCTGTTATACTCTCTCCCACATTCACTCTGTGGTACTCTATCCCTTATTCACTCTGTTATACTCTATCCCTCATCCAGTCTGTGACACACTGTCCTTCATTCACTCTGTTATACTCTATCCCCCTTTCACACTGTGAAATTCTACCCCTCATTCACTCTGTGATTCTCTATCCCTCATTCACTCTGTTATAATGTAACCCTCATTCACTCTATGGTACTCTATCCCTCATTCACTCTGTGAAACTCTATACCTCATTCATTCTGTGAAATTCTATCCCTCATTCAGTCTGTTATATTCTATCCCTCATTCACTCCGTGACTCTCTATCCCCCTTTAACTCTGTGAAACTCTATCCCTCATTCACTCTGAGAACCACTATCCCTCATTCACTCTGTGAAATTCTATCCCTGATTCGTTCTGTAATACTCTATCCCTCATTCAGTCTGTTATACTCCATCCCTCATTCACTCTGTGGTACTCTATCCCTCATTCACTCTGTTATACTCTAACCCTCATTCACTCTGTTTTACTCTATCCCTCAATCACTCTGTGCAACTCTATCCCTCATTCACTCTCTGAAATTCTATCCCTCAATCACTCTGTGATTCTCTATCCCTCATTCACTCTGTGATACTCTATCTCTCATTCACTCTCTGATCCTATATCGCTCATTCACTCTGTGATACTCTATCCCTCATTCACTCTGTGAAACTCTATCCCTCATTCACTCTGTGATGCTCTATCGCTCATTCACACTGTGACACTCTATCCCTCATTCACCCTCTGACACTCTATCCCTCATTCACTCTGGGAGCCACTATCCCTCATTCACTCTGTGAAAATCTATCCCTCATTCACTCTGTGATATTCTGTCCCTCATTCACACTGTGATACTCAATCCCTCTTTCACTCTGTGAAACTCAATCCCTCATTCACACTGTTATACGCTATCCCTCATTCCCTCTGTTATACTCTCTCCCACATTCACTCTGTGAAACTTAATCCCTCATTCACTCTCTGAAATTCTAAGCCTCATTCACTCTGTGGTACTCTTTCCCTTATTCACTCTGTAAAATTCTACCCCTCATTCAATCTGTGATAATCTATCCCTCATTCACTCTGTTATAATCTATCCCTCATTCACTCAGTGACACTCCATTCCTCATTCACTCTGTTATTCTCTATCACTCATTCACTCTCTGATACTCTATCCTTCATTCACTCTGTGATACTCTATCCTTCATTCACTCTGTAACACTCTATCCCTCATTCACTCTGTGAGGCTCCATCCCTCATTCACCCTGTGACACTCTATCCCTCATTCACTCTGTGAAACTCTATCTCTCATTCACTCTGTGAAATTCTATCCCTCATTCGCTCTGTAATACTCTATCCCTCATTCAGTCTGTTATACTCCATCCCTCATTCACGCTGTGGTACTCTATCCCTCATTCACTCTGTTTTACTCTATCCCTCAATCACTCTGTGCAACTCTATCCCTCATTCACTCTCTGAAATTCTATCCCTCAATCACTCTGTTAAACTCTATCCCTCATTCACTCTATGATACTCTATCCCTCATTCACTCTGTGATACTCTATCCCTCATTCACTCTGTGACACTCTATTCCTCGTTCATTCTGTTATATTCTATCCCTCATTCACTCTGTGACAATCTATCCCTCATTCAATCTGTGAAACTCTATCCCTCATTCACTCTGTGAAATTCTATCCCTCTTTCACTCTGTTATACTCTATCCCTCATTCACTCTGTGACATTCTAACCCTCATTCCCTCTGTGAAACTCTATCCCTCATTCACTCTGTGATTCTACATCCCTCATTCACTCTGTGATTCTCTATCCCTCATTCACTCTGTGCTACTCTATCACTCATTCACTCTGTGATATTCTGTCCCTCATTCACTCTGTTATACTCTAACCCTCATTCACTCTGTTTTACTCTATCCCTCAATCACTCTGTGCAACTCTATCCCTCATTCACTCTCTGAAATTCTATCCCTCAATCACTCTGCTAAACTCTATCCCTCATTCACTCTGTGAAATTCTATCCCTCTTTCACTCTGTTATACTCTATCCCTCATTCACTCTGTGACATTCTAACCCTCATTCCCTCTGTGAAACTTTATCCCTCATTCACTCTGTGGTACTCTATCCCTCATTCATTCTGTGATACTCTATCCCTCATTCACTCTGTGATTCTACATCCCTCATTCACTCTGTGATTCTCTATCCCTCATTCACTCTGTGCTACTCTATCACTCATTCACTCTGTGATATTCTGTCCCTCATTCACTCTGTCCTACTCTATCACTCTTTCAATCTTTGCAATTCTATCCTTCATTAACTCTGTGATAATCTATCCCTCATTCACTGTGTTATACTCTATCCCTCATTCAGTCTGTGAAACTTTATCCCTCATTCACTCTGTGATACTCTATCCTTCATTCACTTTGTTGAAATTCTATCCCTCATTTACTCTGTGTTACTCTATCCCTCATTCACTCTGTGAAATTCTATCCCTCATTCACTCTGTGATACTCTATCCCTCATTCACTCCGTTATACTCTATCCCTCATTCACTCTGTGAAAGTCTATCCCTCATTCGCTCTGTGAAATTCAATTCCTCATTCACTCTGTGATACTCTTTCCCTCATTCACTCCATTATACGCTGTCCCTCATTCACTCTGTGGTATTCTATCACTCTTTCACTCTGTGAAACTCTATCCCTCATTCACTATGTGAAATTCTATCCCTCATTCACTCTGTGAAATTCTATCCCTCATTCACTCTGTTATATTCTATCCCTCATTCACCCTGTGACTCTCTGTCCCTCATTCACTCTGTGACACTCTGTCCCTCATTCACTCTGTGACACTCTGTCCCTCATTCACTCTGTTATACTCTATCCCCCTTTCACACTGTGAAATTCTACCCCTCATTCACTCTGTGATGCTCTATCCCTCATTCACTCTGTGATACTCTATCTCTCATTCACTCTCTGATCCTATATCGCTCATTCACTCTGTGATACTCTATCCCTCATTCACTCTGTGAAACTCTATCCCTCATTCACTCTGTGATGCTCTATCGCTCATTCACACTGTGACACTCTATCCCTCATTCACCCTCTGACACTCTATCCCTCATTCACTCTGGGAGCCACTATCCCTCATTCACTCTGTGAAAATCTATCCCTCATTCACTCTGTGATATTCTGTCCCTCATTCACACTGTGATACTCAATCCCTCTTTCACTCTGTGAAACTCAATCCCTCATTCACACTGTTATACGCTATCCCTCATTCCCTCTGTTATACTCTCTCCCACATTCACTCTGTGAAACTTAATCCCTCATTCACTCTCTGAAATTCTAAGCCTCATTCACTCTGTGGTACTCTTTCCCTTATTCACTCTGTAAAATTCTACCCCTCATTCAATCTGTGATAATCTATCCCTCATTCACTCTGTTATAATCTATCCCTCATTCACTCAGTGACACTCCATTCCTCATTCACTCTGTTATTCTCTATCACTCATTCACTCTCTGATACTCTATCCTTCATTCACTCTGTGATACTCTATCCTTCATTCACTCTGTAACACTCTATCCCTCATTCACTCTGTGAGGCTCCATCCCTCATTCACCCTGTGACACTCTATCCCTCATTCACTCTGTGAAACTCTATCTCTCATTCACTCTGTGAAATTCTATCCCTCATTCGCTCTGTAATACTCTATCCCTCATTCAGTCTGTTATACTCCATCCCTCATTCACGCTGTGGTACTCTATCCCTCATTCACTCTGTTATACTCTAACCCTCATTCACTCTGTTTTACTCTATCCCTCAATCACTCTGTGCAACTCTATCCCTCATTCACTCTCTGAAATTCTATCCCTCAATCACTCTGTTAAACTCTATCCCTCATTCACTCTATGATACTCTATCCCTCATTCACTCTGTGATACTCTATCCCTCATTCACTCTGTGACACTCTATTCCTCGTTCATTCTGTTATATTCTATCCCTCATTCACTCTGTGACAATCTGTCCCTCATTCAATCTGTGAAACTCTATCCCTCATTCACTCTGTGAAATTCTATCCCTCTTTCACTCTGTTATACTCTATCCCTCATTCACTCTGTGACATTCTAACCCTCATTCCCTCTGTGAAACTCTATCCCTCATTCACTCTGTGATTCTACATCCCTCATTCACTCTGTGATTCTCTATCCCTCATTCACTCTGTGCTACTCTATCACTCATTCACTCTGTGATATTCTGTCCCTCATTCACTCTGTGCTACTCTATCACTCTTTCACTCTTTGCAATTCTATCCTTCATTAACTCTGTGATAATCTATCCCTCATTCAGTCTGTGAAACTTTATCCCTCATTCACTCTGTGATACTCTATCCTTCATTCACTTTGTTGAAATTCTATCCCTCATTCACTCTGTGAAACTCTATCCCTCATTCGCTCTGTGAAATTCAATTCCTCATTCACTCTGTGATACTCTTTCCCTCATTCACTCCATTATACGCTGTCCCTCATTCACTCTGTGGTATTCTATCCCTCTTTCACTCTGTGAAACTCTATCCCTCATTCACTATGTGAAATTCTATCCCTCATTCACTCTGTGAAATTCTATCCCTCATTCACTCTGTTATATTCTATCCCTCATTCACTCTGTGACACTCTGTCCCTCATTCACTCTGTTATACTCTATCCCCCTTTCACACTGTGAAATTCTACCCCTCATTCACTCTGTTATAATTTATCACTCATTCACTCTATGGTACTCTATCCCTCATTCACTCTGTGAAACTCTATCCCTCATTCACTCTATGAAACTCAAATCCTTATTCACTCTCTGTTTCTCTGTTCCTCATTCACACTGTGATACTCTATCTCTCATTCACTCTCTGATCCTATATCGCTCATTCACTCTGTGATACTCTATCCCTCATTCACTCCGTTATACTATATCCCTCATTCACTCTGTGATACTCTATCCCTCATTCGCTCTGTGAAATTCAATTCCTCATTCACTCTGTGATACTCTTTCCCTCATTCACTCCATTATACGCTGTCCCTCATTCACTCTGTGGTATTCTATCACTCTTTCACTCTGTGAAACTCTATCCCTCATTCACTATGTGAAATTCTATCCCTCATTCACTCTGTGAAATTCTATCCCTCATTCACTCTGTTATATTCTATCCCTCATTCACCCTGTGACTCTCTATCCCTCATTCACTCTGTGACACTCTGTCCCTCATTCACTCTGTTATACTCTATCCCCCTTTCACACTGTGAAAGTCTACCCCTCATTCACTCTGTGATTCTCTATCCCTCATTCACTCTGTTACAATTTATCCCTCATTCACTCTATGGTACTCTATCCCTCATTCACTCTGTGATACTCTATCTCTCATTCACTCTCTGATGCTATATCGCTCATTCACTCTGTGATACTCTATCCCTCATTCACTCTGTGAAACTCTATCCCTCATTCACTCTGTGATGCTCTATCGCTCATTCACACTGTGACACTCTATCCCTCATTCACCCTCTGACACTCTATCCCTCATTCACTCTGGGATACTCTATCCCTCATTCAATCTGTGATTCTCCATCCCTCATTCACTCTGTGAAACTCTATCCCTCATTCGCTCTGTGAAATTCAATTCCTCATTCACACTGTGATACTCAATCCCTCTTTCACTCTGTGAAACTCAATCCCTCATTCACACTGTTATACGCTATCCCTCATTCCCTCTGTTATACTCTCTCCCACATTCACTCTGTGAAACTTAATCCCTCATTCACTCTCTGAAATTCTAAGCCTCATTCACTCTGTGGTACTCTTTCCCTTATTCACTCTGTAAAATTCTACCCCTCATTCAATCTGTGATAATCTATCCCTCATTCACTCTGTTATAATCTATCCCTCATTCACTCAGTGACACTCCATTCCTCATTCACTCTGTTATTCTCTATCACTCATTCACTCTCTGATACTGTATCCTTCATTCACTCTGTGATACTCTATCCTTCATTCACTCTGTAACACTCTATCCCTCATTCACTCTGTGAGGCTCCATCCCTCATTCACCCTGTGACACTCTATCCCTCATTCACTCTGTGAAACTCTATCTCTCATTCACTCTGTGAAATTCAATCCCTCATTCGCTCTGTAATACTCTATCCCTCATTCAGTCTGTTATACTCCATCCCTCATTCACGCTGTGGTACTCTATCCCTCATTCACTCTGTTATACTCTAACCCTCATTCACTCTGTTTTACTCTATCCCTCAATCACTCTGTGCAACTCTATCCCTCATTCACTCTCTGAAATTCTATCCCTCAATCACTCTGTTAAACTCTATCCCTCATTCACTCTATGATACTCTATCCCTCATTCACTCTGTGATACTCTATCCCTCATTCACTCTGTGACACTCTATTCCTCGTTCATTCTGTTATATTCTATCCCTCATTCACTCTGTGACAATCTATCCCTCATTCAATCTGTGAAACTCTATCCCTCATTCACTCTGTGAAATTCTATCCCTCTTTCACTCTGTTATACTCTATCCCTCATTCACTCTGTGACATTCTAACCCTCATTCCCTCTGTGAAACTCTATCCCTCATTCACTCTGTGATTCTACATCCCTCATTCACTCTGTGATTCTCTATCCCTCATTCACTCTGTGCTACTCTATCACTCATTCACTCTGTGATATTCTGTCCCTCATTCACTCTGTGCTACTCTATCACTCTTTCACTCTTTGCAATTCTATCCTTCATTAACTCTGTGATAATCTATCCCTCATTCAGTCTGTGAAACTTTATCCCTCATTCACTCTGTGATACTCTACCCTTCATTCACTTTGTTGAAATTCTATCCCTCATTCACTCTGTGAAACTCTATCCCTCATTCGCTCTGTGAAATTCAATTCCTCATTCACTCTGTGATACTCTTTCCCTCATTCACTCCATTATACGCTGTCCCTCATTCACTCTGTGGTATTCTATCCCTCTTTCACTCTGTGAAACTCTATCCCTCATTCACTATGTGAAATTCTATCCCTCATTCACTCTGTGAAATTCTATCCCTCATTCACTCTGTTATATTCTATCCCTCATTCACTCTGTGACACTCTGTCCCTCATTCACTCTGTTATACTCTATCCCCCTTTCACACTGTGAAATTCTACCCCTCATTCACTCTGTGATTCTCTATCCCTCATTCACTCTGTTATAATTTATCCCTCATTCACTCTATGGTACTCTATCCCTCATTCACTCTGTGAAACTCTATCCCTCATTCACTCTATGAAACTCAAATCCTTATTCACTCTCTGTTTCTCTGTTCCTCATTCACTCTGTGATACTCTATCTCTCATTCACTCTCTGATCCTATATCGCTCATTCACTCTGTGATACTCTATCCCTCATTCACTCTGTGAAACTCTATCCCTCATTCACTCTGTGATGCTCTATCGCTCATTCACACTGTGACACTCTATCCCTCATTCACTCTCTGACACTCTATCCCTCATTCACTCTGGGAGCCACTATCCCTCATTCACTCTGTGAAATTCTATCCCTCATTCACTCTGTGATACTCTGTCCCTCATTCACACTGTGATACTCAATCCCTCTTTCACTCTGTGATAATCAATCCCTCATTCACACTGTTATACGCTATCCCTCATTCCCTCTGTTATACTCTCTCCCACATTCACTCTGTGAAACTTAATCCCTCATTCACTCTCTGAAATTCTATGCCTCATTCACTCTGTGGTACTCTTTCCCTTATTCACTCTGTGAAATTCTACCCCTCATTCAATCTGTGATAGTCTATCCCTCATTCACTCCGTTATACTCTGTCCCTCATTCACTCTGTGAAACTCTATCACTCATTCACTATGTGAAATTCTATCCCTCATTCAGTCTGTTATATTCTATCCCTCATTCACTCTGTGACTCTCTATCCCTCATTCACTCTGTGACACTCTGTCCCTCATTCACTCTGTTATATTCTATCCCCCTTTCACTCTGTGAAATTCTACCCCTCATTCACTCTGTGATTCTCTATCCCTCTTTCACTCTGTGAAACTCTATCCCTCATTCACTATGTGAAAATCTATCCCTCATTCACTCTGTGAAACTCTATCCCTCATTCACTCTATGAAACTCAATTCCTCATTCACTCTCTGATTCTCTATTCCTCATTCACTCTGTGATACTGTATCTCTCATTCACTCTCTGATCCTCTATCCCTCATTCACTCTGTCATACTCTATCCCTCATTCATCTGTGAAAATCTATCCCTCATTCACTCTGTGATGCTGTATCCCTCATTCACTCTGTGACTCTCTATTCCTCATTCACTCTGTTATAATCTATCCCTCATTCACTCTGTTGTACTCTATCCCTCATTCACTCTTTGACACTCTATCCCTCATTCACTCTGTGACACTCTATCCCTCATTCACTCTGTGACACTCTATCCCTCATTCACTCTGGGAAACAATAGCCCTCATTCACTCACTGAAATTCTATCCCTCATTCACTCTGTGATACTCTGTCCCTCATTCACATTTTGATACTCATTCCCTCTTTCACTCAGTGAAACTCAATCACTCATTCACTCTGTTATACGCTATCCCTCATTCACGCTGTGGTACTCTATCCCTCATTCACTCTGTTATACTCTCTCCCACATTCACTCTGTGGTACTCTATCCCTTATTCACTCTGTTATACTCTATCCCTCATCCAGTCTGTGACACACTGTCCTTCATTCACTCTGTTATACTCTATCCCCCTTTCACACTGTGAAATTCTACCCCTCATTCACTCTGTGATTCTCTATCCCTCATTCACTCTGTTATAATGTAACCCTCATTCACTCTATGGTACTCTATCCCTCATTCACTCTGTGAAACTCTATACCTCATTCATTCTGTGAAATTCTATCCCTCATTCAGTCTGTTATATTCTATCCCTCATTCACTCCGTGACTCTCTATCCCCCTTTAACTCTGTGAAACTCTATCCCTCATTCACTCTGAGAACCACTATCCCTCATTCACTCTGTGAAATTCTATCCCTCATTCGTTCTGTAATACTCTATCCCTCATTCAGTCTGTTATACTCCATCCCTCATTCACTCTGTGGTACTCTATCCCTCATTCACTCTGTTATACTCTAACCCTCATTCACTCTGTTTTACTCTATCCCTCAATCACTCTGTGCAACTCTATCCCTCATTCACTCTCTGAAATTCTATCCCTCAATCACTCTGTGATTCTCTATCCCTCATTCACTCTGTGATACTCTATCTCTCATTCACTCTCTGATCCTATATCGCTCATTCACTCTGTGATACTCTATCCCTCATTCACTCTGTGAAACTCTATCCCTCATTCACTCTGTGATGCTCTATCGCTCATTCACACTGTGACACTCTATCCCTCATTCACCCTCTGACACTCTATCCCTCATTCACTCTGGGAGCCACTATCCCTCATTCACTCTGTGAAAATCTATCCCTCATTCACTCTGTGATATTCTGTCCCTCATTCACACTGTGATACTCAATCCCTCTTTCACTCTGTGAAACTCAATCCCTCATTCACACTGTTATACGCTATCCCTCATTCCCTCTGTTATACTCTCTCCCACATTCACTCTGTGAAACTTAATCCCTCATTCACTCTCTGAAATTCTAAGCCTCATTCACTCTGTGGTACTCTTTCCCTTATTCACTCTGTAAAATTCTACCCCTCATTCAATCTGTGATAATCTATCCCTCATTCACTCTGTTATAATCTATCCCTCATTCACTCAGTGACACTCCATTCCTCATTCACTCTGTTATTCTCTATCACTCATTCACTCTCTGATACTCTATCCTTCATTCACTCTGTGATACTCTATCCTTCATTCACTCTGTAACACTCTATCCCTCATTCACTCTGTGAGGCTCCATCCCTCATTCACCCTGTGACACTCTATCCCTCATTCACTCTGTGAAACTCTATCTCTCATTCACTCTGTGAAATTCTATCCCTCATTCGCTCTGTAATACTCTATCCCTCATTCAGTCTGTTATACTCCATCCCTCATTCACGCTGTGGTACTCTATCCCTCATTCACTCTGTTTTACTCTATCCCTCAATCACTCTGTGCAACTCTATCCCTCATTCACTCTCTGAAATTCTATCCCTCAATCACTCTGTTAAACTCTATCCCTCATTCACTCTATGATACTCTATCCCTCATTCACTCTGTGATACTCTATCCCTCATTCACTCTGTGACACTCTATTCCTCGTTCATTCTGTTATATTCTATCCCTCATTCACTCTGTGACAATCTATCCCTCATTCAATCTGTGAAACTCTATCCCTCATTCACTCTGTGAAATTCTATCCCTCTTTCACTCTGTTATACTCTATCCCTCATTCACTCTGTGACATTCTAACCCTCATTCCCTCTGTGAAACTCTATCCCTCATTCACTCTGTGATTCTACATCCCTCATTCACTCTGTGATTCTCTATCCCTCATTCACTCTGTGCTACTCTATCACTCATTCACTCTGTGATATTCTGTCCCTCATTCACTCTGTTATACTCTAACCCTCATTCACTCTGTTTTACTCTATCCCTCAATCACTCTGTGCAACTCTATCCCTCATTCACTCTCTGAAATTCTATCCCTCAATCACTCTGCTAAACTCTATCCCTCATTCACTCTGTGAAATTCTATCCCTCTTTCACTCTGTTATACTCTATCCCTCATTCACTCTGTGACATTCTAACCCTCATTCCCTCTGTGAAACTTTATCCCTCATTCACTCTGTGGTACTCTATCCCTCATTCATTCTGTGATACTCTATCCCTCATTCACTCTGTGATTCTACATCCCTCATTCACTCTGTGATTCTCTATCCCTCATTCACTCTGTGCTACTCTATCACTCATTCACTCTGTGATATTCTGTCCCTCATTCACTCTGTCCTACTCTATCACTCTTTCAATCTTTGCAATTCTATCCTTCATTAACTCTGTGATAATCTATCCCTCATTCACTGTGTTATACTCTATCCCTCATTCAGTCTGTGAAACTTTATCCCTCATTCACTCTGTGATACTCTATCCTTCATTCACTTTGTTGAAATTCTATCCCTCATTTACTCTGTGTTACTCTATCCCTCATTCACTCTGTGAAATTCTATCCCTCATTCACTCTGTGATACTCTATCCCTCATTCACTCCGTTATACTCTATCCCTCATTCACTCTGTGAAAGTCTATCCCTCATTCGCTCTGTGAAATTCAATTCCTCATTCACTCTGTGATACTCTTTCCCTCATTCACTCCATTATACGCTGTCCCTCATTCACTCTGTGGTATTCTATCACTCTTTCACTCTGTGAAACTCTATCCCTCATTCACTATGTGAAATTCTATCCCTCATTCACTCTGTGAAATTCTATCCCTCATTCACTCTGTTATATTCTATCCCTCATTCACCCTGTGACTCTCTGTCCCTCATTCACTCTGTGACACTCTGTCCCTCATTCACTCTGTGACACTCTGTCCCTCATTCACTCTGTTATACTCTATCCCCCTTTCACACTGTGAAATTCTACCCCTCATTCACTCTGTGATGCTCTATCCCTCATTCACTCTGTGATACTCTATCTCTCATTCACTCTCTGATCCTATATCGCTCATTCACTCTGTGATACTCTATCCCTCATTCACTCTGTGAAACTCTATCCCTCATTCACTCTGTGATGCTCTATCGCTCATTCACACTGTGACACTCTATCCCTCATTCACCCTCTGACACTCTATCCCTCATTCACTCTGGGAGCCACTATCCCTCATTCACTCTGTGAAAATCTATCCCTCATTCACTCTGTGATATTCTGTCCCTCATTCACACTGTGATACTCAATCCCTCTTTCACTCTGTGAAACTCAATCCCTCATTCACACTGTTATACGCTATCCCTCATTCCCTCTGTTATACTCTCTCCCACATTCACTCTGTGAAACTTAATCCCTCATTCACTCTCTGAAATTCTAAGCCTCATTCACTCTGTGGTACTCTTTCCCTTATTCACTCTGTAAAATTCTACCCCTCATTCAATCTGTGATAATCTATCCCTCATTCACTCTGTTATAATCTATCCCTCATTCACTCAGTGACACTCCATTCCTCATTCACTCTGTTATTCTCTATCACTCATTCACTCTCTGATACTCTATCCTTCATTCACTCTGTGATACTCTATCCTTCATTCACTCTGTAACACTCTATCCCTCATTCACTCTGTGAGGCTCCATCCCTCATTCACCCTGTGACACTCTATCCCTCATTCACTCTGTGAAACTCTATCTCTCATTCACTCTGTGAAATTCTATCCCTCATTCGCTCTGTAATACTCTATCCCTCATTCAGTCTGTTATACTCCATCCCTCATTCACGCTGTGGTACTCTATCCCTCATTCACTCTGTTATACTCTAACCCTCATTCACTCTGTTTTACTCTATCCCTCAATCACTCTGTGCAACTCTATCCCTCATTCACTCTCTGAAATTCTATCCCTCAATCACTCTGTTAAACTCTATCCCTCATTCACTCTATGATACTCTATCCCTCATTCACTCTGTGATACTCTATCCCTCATTCACTCTGTGACACTCTATTCCTCGTTCATTCTGTTATATTCTATCCCTCATTCACTCTGTGACAATCTGTCCCTCATTCAATCTGTGAAACTCTATCCCTCATTCACTCTGTGAAATTCTATCCCTCTTTCACTCTGTTATACTCTATCCCTCATTCACTCTGTGACATTCTAACCCTCATTCCCTCTGTGAAACTCTATCCCTCATTCACTCTGTGATTCTACATCCCTCATTCACTCTGTGATTCTCTATCCCTCATTCACTCTGTGCTACTCTATCACTCATTCACTCTGTGATATTCTGTCCCTCATTCACTCTGTGCTACTCTATCACTCTTTCACTCTTTGCAATTCTATCCTTCATTAACTCTGTGATAATCTATCCCTCATTCAGTCTGTGAAACTTTATCCCTCATTCACTCTGTGATACTCTATCCTTCATTCACTTTGTTGAAATTCTATCCCTCATTCACTCTGTGAAACTCTATCCCTCATTCGCTCTGTGAAATTCAATTCCTCATTCACTCTGTGATACTCTTTCCCTCATTCACTCCATTATACGCTGTCCCTCATTCACTCTGTGGTATTCTATCCCTCTTTCACTCTGTGAAACTCTATCCCTCATTCACTATGTGAAATTCTATCCCTCATTCACTCTGTGAAATTCTATCCCTCATTCACTCTGTTATATTCTATCCCTCATTCACTCTGTGACACTCTGTCCCTCATTCACTCTGTTATACTCTATCCCCCTTTCACACTGTGAAATTCTACCCCTCATTCACTCTGTTATAATTTATCACTCATTCACTCTATGGTACTCTATCCCTCATTCACTCTGTGAAACTCTATCCCTCATTCACTCTATGAAACTCAAATCCTTATTCACTCTCTGTTTCTCTGTTCCTCATTCACACTGTGATACTCTATCTCTCATTCACTCTCTGATCCTATATCGCTCATTCACTCTGTGATACTCTATCCCTCATTCACTCTGTGAAACTCTATCCCTCATTCACTCTGTGATGCTCTATCGCTCATTCACACTGTGACACTCTATCCCTCATTCACTCTCTGACACTCTATCCCTCATTCACTCTGGGAGCCACTATCCCTCATTCACTCTGTGAAATTCTATCCCTCATTCACTCTGTGATACTCTGTACCTCATTCACACTGTGATACTCAATCCCTCATTCACTCTGTGAAAATCAATCCCTCATTCACACTGTTATACGCTATCCCTCATTCCCTCTGTTATACTCTCTCCCACATTCACTCTGTGAAACTTAATCCCTCATTCACTCTCTGAAATTCTATGCCTCATTCACTCTGTGGTACTCTTTCCCTTATTCACTCTGTGAAATTCTACCCCTCATTCAATCTGTGATAGTCTATCCCTCATTCACTCCGTTATACTCTATCCCTCATTCACTCCATTATACTCTGTCCCTCATTCACTCTGTGAAACTCTATCACTCATTCACTCTGTGAAATTCTATCCCTCATTCAGTCTGTTATATTCTATCCCTCATTCACTCTGTGACTCTCTATCCCTCATTCACTCTGTGACACTCTGTCCCTCATTCACTCTGTTATATTCTATCCCCCTTTCACTCTGTGAAATTCTACCCCTCATTCACTCTGTGATTCTCTATCCCTCTTTCACTCTGTGAAACTCTATCCCTCATTCACTATGTGAAAATCTATCCCTCATTCACTCTGTGAAACTCTATCCGTCATTCACTCTATGAAACTCAATTCCTCATTCACTCTCTGATTCTCTATTCCTCATTCACTCTGTGATACTGTATCTCTCATTCACTCTCTGATCCTCTATCCTTCATTCACTCTGTCATACTCTATCCCTCATTCACTCTGTCATACTCTATCCCTCATTCATCTGTGAAAATCTATCCCTCATTCACTCTGTGATGCTGTTTCCCTCATTCACTCTGTGACTCTCTATTCCTCATTCACTCTGTTATAATCTATCCCTCATTCACTCTGTTGTACTCTATCCCTCATTCACTCTTTGACACTCTATCCCTCATTCACTCTGTGACACTCTATCCCTCATTCACTCTGTGACACTCTATCCCTCATTCACTCTGGGAAACAATAGCCCTCATTCACTCACTGAAATTCTATCCCTCATTCACTCTGTGATACTCTGTCCCTCATTCACATTTTGATACTCATTCCCTCTTTCACTCAGTGAAACTCAATCACTCATTCACTCTGTTATACGCTATCCCTCATTCACGCTGTGGTACTCTATCCCTCATTCACTCTGTTATACTCTCTCCCACATTCACTCTGTGGTACTCTATCCCTTATTCACTCTGTTATACTCTATCCCTCATCCAGTCTGTGACACACTGTCCTTCATTCACTCTGTTATACTCTATCCCCCTTTCACACTGTGAAATTCTACCCCTCATTCACTCTGTGATTCTCTATCCCTCATTCACTCTGTTATAATGTAACCCTCATTCACTCTGTGGTACTCTATCCCTCATTCACTCTGTGAAACTCTATCCCTCATTCACTCTATGAAACTCAAATCCTTATTCACTCTCTGATTCTCTGTTCCTCATTCACTCTTTGATACTCTATCTCTCATTCACTCTCTGATCCTATATCGCTCATTCACTCTGTGATACTCTATCCCTCATTCACTCTGTGAAACTCTATCCCTCATTCACTCTGTGATGCTCTATCGCTCATTCACACTGTGACACTCTATCCCTCATTCACTCTCTGACACTCTATCCCTCATTCACTCTGGGAACCACTATCCCTCATTCACTCTGTGAAATTCTATCCCTCATTCACTCTGTGATACTCTGTACCTCATTCACACTGTGATACTCAATCCCTCTTTCACTCTGTGAAACTCAATCCCTCATTCACACTGTTATACGCTATCCCTCATTCCCTCTGTTATACTCTCTCCCACATTCACTCTGTGAAACTTAATCCCTCATTCACTCTCTGAAATTCTATGCCTCATTCACTCTGTGGTACTCTTTCCCTTATTCACTCTGTAAAATTCTACCCCTCATTCAATCTGTGATAATCTATCCCTCATTCACTCTGTTATAATCTATCCCTCATTCACTCAGTGACACTCCATTCCTCATTCACTCTGTTATTCTCTATCACTCATTCACTCTCTGATACTCTATCCTTCATTCACTCTGTGATACTCTATCCTTCATTCACTCTGTAACACTCTATCCCTCATTCACTCTGTGAGGCTCCATCCCTCATTCACCCTGTGACACTCTATCCCTCATTCACTCTGTGAAACTCTATCTCTCATTCACTCTGTGAAATTCTATCCCTCATTCGCTCTGTAATACTCTATCCCTCATTCAGTCTGTTATACTCCATCCCTCATTCACGCTGTGGTACTCTATCCCTCATTCACTCTGTTTTACTCTATCCCTCAATCACTCTGTGCAACTCTATCCCTCATTCACTCTCTGAAATTCTATCCCTCAATCACTCTGTTAAACTCTATCCCTCATTCACTCTATGATACTCTATCCCTCATTCACTCTGTGATACTCTATCCCTCATTCACTCTGTGACACTCTATTCCTCGTTCATTCTGTTATATTCTATCCCTCATTCACTCTGTGACAATCTATCCCTCATTCAATCTGTGAAACTCTATCCCTCATTCACTCTGTGAAATTCTATCCCTCTTTCACTCTGTTATACTCTATCCCTCATTCACTCTGTGACATTCTAACCCTCATTCCCTCTGTGAAACTCTATCCCTCATTCACTCTGTGATTCTACATCCCTCATTCACTCTGTGATTCTCTATCCCTCATTCACTCTGTGCTACTCTATCACTCATTCACTCTGTGATATTCTGTCCCTCATTCACTCTGTTATACTCTAACCCTCATTCACTCTGTTTTACTCTATCCCTCAATCACTCTGTGCAACTCTATCCCTCATTCACTCTCTGAAATTCTATCCCTCAATCACTCTGCTAAACTCTATCCCTCATTCACTCTGTGAAATTCTATCCCTCTTTCACTCTGTTATACTCTATCCCTCATTCACTCTGTGACATTCTAACCCTCATTCCCTCTGTGAAACTTTATCCCTCATTCACTCTGTGGTACTCTATCCCTCATTCATTCTGTGATACTCTATCCCTCATTCACTCTGTGATTCTACATCCCTCATTCACTCTGTGATTCTCTATCCCTCATTCACTCTGTGCTACTCTATCACTCATTCACTCTGTGATATTCTGTCCCTCATTCACTCTGTCCTACTCTATCACTCTTTCAATCTTTGCAATTCTATCCTTCATTAACTCTGTGATAATCTATCCCTCATTCACTGTGTTATACTCTATCCCTCATTCAGTCTGTGAAACTTTATCCCTCATTCACTCTGTGATACTCTATCCTTCATTCACTTTGTTGAAATTCTATCCCTCATTTACTCTGTGTTACTCTATCCCTCATTCACTCTGTGAAATTCTATCCCTCATTCACTCTGTGATACTCTATCCCTCATTCACTCCGTTATACTCTATCCCTCATTCACTCTGTGAAAGTCTATCCCTCATTCGCTCTGTGAAATTCAATTCCTCATTCACTCTGTGATACTCTTTCCCTCATTCACTCCATTATACGCTGTCCCTCATTCACTCTGTGGTATTCTATCACTCTTTCACTCTGTGAAACTCTATCCCTCATTCACTATGTGAAATTCTATCCCTCATTCACTCTGTGAAATTCTATCCCTCATTCACTCTGTTATATTCTATCCCTCATTCACCCTGTGACTCTCTGTCCCTCATTCACTCTGTGACACTCTGTCCCTCATTCACTCTGTGACACTCTGTCCCTCATTCACTCTGTTATACTCTATCCCCCTTTCACACTGTGAAATTCTACCCCTCATTCACTCTGTGATGCTCTATCCCTCATTCACTCTGTGATACTCTATCTCTCATTCACTCTCTGATCCTATATCGCTCATTCACTCTGTGATACTCTATCCCTCATTCACTCTGTGAAACTCTATCCCTCATTCACTCTGTGATGCTCTATCGCTCATTCACACTGTGACACTCTATCCCTCATTCACCCTCTGACACTCTATCCCTCATTCACTCTGGGAGCCACTATCCCTCATTCACTCTGTGAAAATCTATCCCTCATTCACTCTGTGATATTCTGTCCCTCATTCACACTGTGATACTCAATCCCTCTTTCACTCTGTGAAACTCAATCCCTCATTCACACTGTTATACGCTATCCCTCATTCCCTCTGTTATACTCTCTCCCACATTCACTCTGTGAAACTTAATCCCTCATTCACTCTCTGAAATTCTAAGCCTCATTCACTCTGTGGTACTCTTTCCCTTATTCACTCTGTAAAATTCTACCCCTCATTCAATCTGTGATAATCTATCCCTCATTCACTCTGTTATAATCTATCCCTCATTCACTCAGTGACACTCCATTCCTCATTCACTCTGTTATTCTCTATCACTCATTCACTCTCTGATACTCTATCCTTCATTCACTCTGTGATACTCTATCCTTCATTCACTCTGTAACACTCTATCCCTCATTCACTCTGTGAGGCTCCATCCCTCATTCACCCTGTGACACTCTATCCCTCATTCACTCTGTGAAACTCTATCTCTCATTCACTCTGTGAAATTCTATCCCTCATTCGCTCTGTAATACTCTATCCCTCATTCAGTCTGTTATACTCCATCCCTCATTCACGCTGTGGTACTCTATCCCTCATTCACTCTGTTATACTCTAACCCTCATTCACTCTGTTTTACTCTATCCCTCAATCACTCTGTGCAACTCTATCCCTCATTCACTCTCTGAAATTCTATCCCTCAATCACTCTGTTAAACTCTATCCCTCATTCACTCTATGATACTCTATCCCTCATTCACTCTGTGATACTCTATTCCTCATTCACTCTGTGAAACTCTATTCCTCGTTCATTCTGTTATATTCTATCCCTCATTCACTCTGTGACAATCTGTCCCTCATTCAATCTGTGAAACTCTATCCCTCATTCACTCTGTGAAATTCTATCCCTCTTTCACTCTGTTATACTCTATCCCTCATTCACTCTGTGACATTCTAACCCTCATTCCCTCTGTGAAACTCTATCCCTCATTCACTCTGTGATTCTACATCCCTCATTCACTCTGTGATTCTCTATCCCTCATTCACTCTGTGCTACTCTATCACTCATTCACTCTGTGATATTCTGTCCCTCATTCACTCTGTGCTACTCTATCACTCTTTCACTCTTTGCAATTCTATCCTTCATTAACTCTGTGATAATCTATCCCTCATTCAGTCTGTGAAACTTTATCCCTCATTCACTCTGTGATACTCTATCCTTCATTCGCTCTGTGAAATTCAATTCCTCATTCACTCTGTGATACTCTTTCCCTCATTCACTCCATTATACGCTGTCCCTCATTCACTCTGTGGTATTCTATCCCTCTTTCACTCTGTGAAACTCTATCCCTCATTCACTATGTGAAATTCTATCCCTCATTCACTCTGTGAAATTCTATCCCTCATTCACTCTGTTATATTCTATCCCTCATTCACTCTGTGACACTCTGTCCCTCATTCACTCTGTTATACTCTATCCCCCTTTCACACTGTGAAATTCTACCCCTCATTCACTCTGTTATAATTTATCACTCATTCACTCTATGGTACTCTATCCCTCATTCACTCTGTGAAACTCTATCCCTCATTCACTCTATGAAACTCAAATCCTTATTCACTCTCTGTTTCTCTGTTCCTCATTCACACTGTGATACTCTATCTCTCATTCACTCTCTGATCCTATATCGCTCATTCACTCTGTGATACTCTATCCCTCATTCACTCTGTGAAACTCTATCCCTCATTCACTCTGTGATGCTCTATCGCTCATTCACACTGTGACACTCTATCCCTCATTCACTCTCTGACACTCTATCCCTCATTCACTCTGGGAGCCACTATCCCTCATTCACTCTGTGAAATTCTATCCCTCATTCACTCTGTGATACTCTGTACCTCATTCACACTGTGATACTCAATCCCTCATTCACTCTGTGAAAATCAATCCCTCATTCACACTGTTATACGCTATCCCTCATTCCCTCTGTTATACTCTCTCCCACATTCACTCTGTGAAACTTAATCCCTCATTCACTCTCTGAAATTCTATGCCTCATTCACTCTGTGGTACTCTTTCCCTTATTCACTCTGTGAAATTCTACCCCTCATTCAATCTGTGATAGTCTATCCCTCATTCACTCCGTTATACTCTATCCCTCATTCACTCCATTATACTCTGTCCCTCATTCACTCTGTGAAACTCTATCACTCATTCACTCTGTGAAATTCTATCCCTCATTCAGTCTGTTATATTCTATCCCTCATTCACTCTGTGACTCTCTATCCCTCATTCACTCTGTGACACTCTGTCCCTCATTCACTCTGTTATATTCTATCCCCCTTTCACTCTGTGAAATTCTACCCCTCATTCACTCTGTGATTCTCTATCCCTCTTTCACTCTGTGAAACTCTATCCCTCATTCACTATGTGAAAATCTATCCCTCATTCACTCTGTGAAACTCTATCCGTCATTCACTCTATGAAACTCAATTCCTCATTCACTCTCTGATTCTCTATTCCTCATTCACTCTGTGATACTGTATCTCTCATTCACTCTCTGATCCTCTATCCTTCATTCACTCTGTCATACTCTATCCCTCATTCACTCTGTCATACTCTATCCCTCATTCATCTGTGAAAATCTATCCCTCATTCACTCTGTGATGCTGTTTCCCTCATTCACTCTGTGACTCTCTATTCCTCATTCACTCTGTTATAATCTATCCCTCATTCACTCTGTTGTACTCTATCCCTCATTCACTCTTTGACACTCTATCCCTCATTCACTCTGTGACACTCTATCCCTCATTCACTCTGTGACACTCTATCCCTCATTCACTCTGGGAAACAATAGCCCTCATTCACTCACTGAAATTCTATCCCTCATTCACTCTGTGATACTCTGTCCCTCATTCACATTTTGATACTCATTCCCTCTTTCACTCAGTGAAACTCAATCACTCATTCACTCTGTTATACGCTATCCCTCATTCACGCTGTGGTACTCTATCCCTCATTCACTCTGTTATACTCTCTCCCACATTCACTCTGTGGTACTCTATCCCTTATTCACTCTGTTATACTCTATCCCTCATCCAGTCTGTGACACACTGTCCTTCATTCACTCTGTTATACTCTATCCCCCTTTCACACTGTGAAATTCTACCCCTCATTCACTCTGTGATTCTCTATCCCTCATTCACTCTGTTATAATGTAACCCTCATTCACTCTATGGTACTCTATCCCTCATTCACTCTGTGAAACTCTATCCCTCATTCACTCTATGAAACTCAAATCCTTATTCACTCTCTGATTCTCTGTTCCTCATTCACTCTTTGATACTCTATCTCTCATTCACTCTCTGATCCTATATCGCTCATTCACTCTGTGATACTCTATCCCTCATTCACTCTGTGAAACTCTATCCCTCATTCACTCTGTGATGCTCTATCGCTCATTCACACTGTGACACTCTATCCCTCATTCACTCTCTGACACTCTATCCCTCATTCACTCTGGGAACCACTATCCCTCATTCACTCTGTGAAATTCTATCCCTCATTCACTCTGTGATACTCTGTACCTCATTCACACTGTGATACTCAATCCCTCTTTCACTCTGTGAAACTCAATCCCTCATTCACACTGTTATACGCTATCCCTCATTCCCTCTGTTATACTCTCTCCCACATTCACTCTGTGAAACTTAATCCCTCATTCACTCTCTGAAATTCTATGCCTCATTCACTCTGTGGTACTCTTTCACTTATTCACTCTGTGAAATTCTACCCCTCATTCAATCTGTGATACTCTATCCCGCATTCACTCCGTTATACTCTATCCCTCATTCACTCTGTTACACTCTATCCCTCATTCACTCTGTGAAACTCTATCCCTCATTCGCTCTGTGAAATTCAATTCCTCATTCACTCCGTGATACTCTATCCCTCATTCACTCCATTATACTCTGTCCCTCATTCACTCTGTGATACTCTATCCCTCATTCACTCCGTTATACTCTATCCCTCATTCACTCTGTGAAACTCTATCCCTCATTCGCTCTGTGAAATTCAATTCCTCATTCACTCTGTGATACTCTATCCCTCATTCACTCTGTGACTCTCTATCCCTCATTCACTCTGTGACACTCTATCCCTCATTCACTCTGTGACACTCTAACCCTCATTCACTCTGGGAAACACTATCCCTCATTCACTCTGTGAAATTCTATCCCTCATTCACTCTGTGATACTCTATCACTCTTTCACTCTGTGAAACTCTATCCCTCATTAACTCTCTTATACTCTATCCCTCATTCGCGCTGTGGTACTCTATCCCTCATTCACTCTGTTATACTCCCTCCCTCATTCACTTTGTGGTACACTATCCCTTAATCACTCTGTTATACTCTATCCATCATTCAGTCTGTGTCACTCTATCCTTCATTCACTCTGTTATACTCTATCCCTCATTCACTCTGTGCAACTTTATCCCTCATTCACTCTCTGAAATTCTATCCATCATTCACTCTGTGAAAATCTATCCCTCTTTCACTCTGTGGTACTCTATCCCTCATTCCCTCTGTGGTAATCTATCCCTCATTCACTCTGTGACACTCTATCCCTCATTCACTCTGTGATAATCTATCCCTCATTCACGCTATTATACTCGATCCCTATTCAGTCTGTGACACTCTATCCCTCATTCACTCTGTTATAATCTATCCCTCAGTCACTCTGTGACACTCCATCCCTCATTCAATCTGTTATTCTCTATCCCTCATTCACACTATGATACTCTATCCCTCATTCACTCTGTGAAACTCTATCCCTCATTCACTCTGTGGTACTCTATCCCTCATTCATTCTGTGATACTCTATCCCTCATTCACTCTGTGATACTCTATCCCTCATTCACTCCATTATACTCTGTCCCTCATTCACTCTGTGGTATTCTATCCCTCTTTCACTCTGTGAAACTCTATCCCTCATTCACTATGTGAATCTCTATCCCTCATTCATTCTGTGAAATTCTATCCCTCATTCAGTCTGTTATATTCTATCCCTCATTCACTCCGTGACTCTCTATCCCCCTTTAACTCTGTGAAACTCTATCCCTCATTCACTCTGAGAACCACTATCCCTCATTCACTCTGTGAAATTCTATCCCTCATTCACTCTGTGATACTCTGTACCTCATTCACACTGTGATTCTCAATCCCTCTTTCACTCTCTGAAACTCAATCCCTCATTCACACTGTTATACGCTATCCCTCATTCCCTCTGTTATACTCTCTCCCACATTCACTCTGTGAAACTTAATCCCTCATTCACTCTCTGAAATTCTATGCCTCATTCACTCTGTGGTACTCTTTCACTTATTCACTCTGTGAAATTCTACCCCTCATTCAATCTGTGATACTCTATCCCTCATTCACTCCGTTATACTCTATCCCTCATTCACTCTGTGAAACTCTATCCCTCATTCGCTCTGTGAAATTCAATTCCTCATTCACTCCGTGATACTCTATCCCTCATTCACTCCATTATACTCTGTCCCTCATTCACTCTGTGAAATTCTATCCCTCATTCACTCTGTTATATTCTATCCCTCATTCACTCTGTGACTCTCTATCCCTCATTCACTCTGTGACACTCTATCCCTCATTCACTCTGTGACACTCTAACCCTCATTCACTCTGAGAAACACTATCCCTCATTCACTCTGTGAAATTCTATCCCTCATTCACTCTGTGATACTCTATCACTCTTTCACTCTGTGAAACTCTATCCCTCATTAACTCTCTTATACTCTATCCCTCATTCGCGCTGTGGTACTCTATCCCTCATTCACTCTGTTATACTCCCTCCCTCATTCACTTTGTGGTACACTATCCCTTAATCACTCTGTTATACTCTATCCATCATTCAGTCTGTGTCACTCTATACTTCATTCGCTCTGTTATACTCTATCCCTCATTCACTCTGTGCAACTTTATCCCTCATTCACTCTCTGAAATTCTATCCATCATTCACTCTGTGAAAATCTATCCCTCATTCACTCTGTGGTACTCTATCCCTCATTCCCTCTGTGATAATCTATCCCTCATTCACGCTATTATACTCGATCCCTATTCAGTCTGTGACACTCTATCCCTCATTCACTCTGTTATAATCTATCCCTCATTCACTCTGTGACACTCCATCCCTCATTCAATCTGTTATTCTCTATCCTTCATTCACTCTATGATACTCTATCCCTCATTCACTCTGTGAAACTCTATCCCTCATTCACTCTGTGGTACTCTATCCCTCATTCATTCTGTGATACTCTATCCCTCATTCACTCTGTGGTATTCTATCCCTCTTTCACTCTGTGAAACTCTATCCCTCATTCACTATGTGAATCTCTAACCCTCATTCATTCTGTGAAATTCTATCCCTCATTCAGTCTGTTATATTCTATCCCTCATTCACTCCGTGACTCTCTATCCCCCTTTAACTCTGTGAAACTCTATCCCTCATTCACTATGTGAAACTCTATCCCTCATTCACTCTGTGACTCTCTATCCCTCATTCACTCTGTGAAATTCTACCCCTCATTCACTCTGTGATTCTCTATCCCTAATTTACTCTGTTATTATTTATCCCTCATTCACTCTCTGGTACTCTATCCCTCATTCACGCTGTGAAACTCTATCCCTCATTCACTCTGTGAAACTCAATTCCTCATTCACTCTCTGATTTTCCATTCCTCGTTCACTGTGTGATACTGTATCTCTCATTCACTGTCTGATCCTATATCACTCATTCACTCTGTTATACTCTATCCCTCATTCACTCTGTGATTCTCTATCCCTCATTCAATCTGTGTCTCTCTATTCCTCATTAACTCTGTTATACTCTATCCCTCATTCACTCTGTTGTACTCTATCCCTCATTCACTCTTTGACACTCTATCCCTCATTCACTCTGTGACACTCTATCAATCATTCACTCTGTGACACTCTATCCCTCATTCACTCTGGGAAACACTATCCCTCATTCACTCTGTGAAATTCTATCCCTCATTCACTCTGTGAAATTCTATCCCTCATTCACTCTGTGATACTCAGTCCCTCATTCGCACTGTGATACTCTGTCCCTCGTTCACTCTGTGAAACTCTATCCCTCATTCACTCTCTTATACGCTATCCCTCATTCACGCTGTGGTAATCTATCCCTCATTCAGTCTGTGATACTATATCCTTCATTCACTCTGTTATACTCTGTCCTTCATTCACTCTGTGAAACTTTATCCCTCATTCACTTTCTGAAATTCTATCCATCATTCACTCTGTGAAAATCTATCCCTCATTCCCTCTGTGGTACTCTATCCCTCATTCCCTCTGTGGTACTCTATCCCTCAATCACACTGTGACCCTCTATCCCTCATTCACTCTGTGACCCTCTACCCCTTATTTACTCTGTTATACTCTATCCCTCATTCACTCTGTAACACTCCATCCCTCATTCACTCTGTGATTCTCTATCCCTCATTCACTCTGTGACACTCCATCCCTCATTCACTCTGTTATTCTCTATCCCTCATTCACTCTGTGACACTCTATTCCCTCATTCACTCTGTTATACTCTTTCCTCATTCACTCTCTGACACTCTATCCCTCATTCACTTTGTGACACTCTACCCTCATTCACTCTGTGATAATCTATCCCTCATCACGCTGTTATACTCTATCCCTATTCAGTCTGTGACACTCTATCCCTCATTCACTCTGTTATACTCTATCCCTCATTCACTCTGTGACACTCTATCCCTCATTCACTCTGTGATACTCTATCCCTCATTCACTCTGTGATACTCTAACCTTCATTCACTCTGTAACGCTCTATCCCTCATTCACTCTGTGACTCTCTATCCCTCATTCACTCTGTGATAATCTATCCCTCATCACGCTGTTATACTCTATCCCTATTCAGTCTGTGACACTCTATCCCTCATTCACTCTGTTATACTCTATCCCTCATTCACTCTGTGACACTCTATCCCTCATTCACTCTGTGATACTCTATCCCTCATTCACTCTGTGATACTCTAACCTTCATTCACTCTGTAACGCTCTATCCCTCATTCACTCTGTGACTCTCTATCCCTCATTCACTCTGTGACACTCTATCCCTCTTTCACTCTGTGAAATTCTATCTCTCATTCACTCTGTGAAATTCTATCTCTCATTCACTCTGTGATTCTCTATCCCTATTTCACTCTTTTATACTCCAACCCTCATTCGCGCTGTGGTACTCTATCCCTCATTCACTCTGTGGTACTCTATCCCTCAATCACTCTGTAGTTCTCTATCCCTCATTCACTCTGTGATACTCTATCCCTCATTCACTCTGTGAAACTCTATCCCTCATTCACTCTGTGATACTCTATCCCTCATTCACTCTGCAAATCTCAATCCCTCATTCACTCTGTTATACTCTATCCCTCAATCACTCCTTGACACTCTATCCCTCATTCTCTCTGTGACATTCTAACCTTCATTCACTCTGTTACACTCTATCCCTCATTCACTCTGTGACAATCTATCCCTCATTCAATTTTGAACCTCTATCCCTCATTCACTCTGTGAAATTCTATCCCTCATTCACTCTGTGATACTCTATCCCTCATTCACTCTGTGACATTCTAACCCACATTCACTCTGTTATACTCTATCCCTCATTCACTCTGTGACAATCTATCCCTCATTCAATCTTTGAACCTCTATCCCTCATTCACTCTGTGAAATTCTATCCCTCATTCACTCTGTTATACTCTATCCCTCATTCACTCTGTGACACTCTATCTCTCATTCACTCTGTGTTATTCTATCCCTAATTCACTCTGTGATACTCTATCCCTCATTCACTGTATTATACTCTATCCCTCATTCACTCTCTGAAATTCTATCTCTCATTCACTCTGTTAAATTCTATCCCTCATTCACTCTGTGAAACTCTGTCCCTCATTCACTCTGTGATACTCAATCCCTCATTCACTTTGTGAAACTCTATCCCTCATTCACTCTGTGACAATCTATCCCTCATTCACGCTGTTATACTCTATCCCTCATTCACTCTGTTATACTCTATCCCTCATTCACTCTCTGATACTCTATCCTTCATTCACTCTGTGATACTCTAACCTTCATTCACTCTGTAACGCTCTATCCCTCATTCACTCTGTGACTCTCTATCTCTCATTCACTCTGTGAAATTCTATCCCTCATTCACTCTGTGATTCTCTATCCCTATTTCACTCTTTTATACTCCAACCCTCATTCACGCTGTGGTACTCTATCCCTCATTCACTCTGTTATACTCAATCCCTCATTCACTCTGTGAAACTCTATCCCTCATTCACTCTGTGATACTCTATCCCTCATTCACTCTGCAAATCTCAATCCCTCATTCACTCTGTTATACTCTATCCCTCATTCACTCCTTGACACTCTATCCCTCATTCACTCTGTGATACTCTATCCCTCATTCACTCTGTGACATTCTAACCCTCATTCACTCTGTTATACTCTATCCCTCATTCACTCTGTGACAATCTGTCCCTCATTCAATCTTTGAACCTCTATCCCTCATTCACTCTTTGAAATTCTATCCCTCATTCACTCTGTTATACTCTATCCCTCATTCACTCTGTGACACTCCAACCCTCATTCACTCTGTGAAACTCTATCCCTCATTCACTCTGTGGTATTCCATCCCTCATTCACTCTGTGATACTCTATCCCTCATTCACTCTGTGATACTCTATCCCTCATTCACTCTGTCATACTCAATCCCTCATTCACTCTGTGACACTCTATCCCTCATTCACTCTGTGATGCTCTATCCCTCATTCACTCTGTGACCCTCTATCCCTCATTTACTCTGTTATACTCTATCCCTCATTCCCTCTGTGATAATCTATCCCTCATTCACGCTGTTATACTCTATCCCTATTCAGTCTGTGACACTCTATCCCTCATTCTCTCTGTTATACTGTATCCCTTATTCACTCTCTGATACTCTATCCTTCACTCACTCTGTGATTCTCTAACCTTCATTCACTCTGTTAAACTTTATCCCTCATTCACTCTGTGACACTCTATCTCTCATTCACTCTGTGTTATTCTATCCCTCATTCACTCTGTGATACTCTATCCCTCATTCACTCTGTTATTTTCTATCCCTCATTCACTCTGAAATTCTATCTCTCATTCACTCTGTTAAATTCTATCCCTCATTCAAACTGTTATACTCTTTCCCTCATTCACTCTGCAAAACTCTATCCCTCATTCACTCTGTTATACGCTATCCCTCATTCACTCCTTGACACTCTATCCCTCATTCTCTCTGTTATACTCTTTCCCTCATTCACTCTGTGACATTGTTTCCCTTTTCACTCTGTTATACTCTATCCCTCATTCACTCTGTGATACTTTATCCCTCATTTACTCTGTGACACTCTATCCCTCATTCAATCTGTTATACTCTATCCCTCATTCACTCTGTGATACTCCATTCCTCATTCACTCTCTAAAACTCTATCCCTCATTCACTCTATGAATCTCTATCCCTCATTCACTCTGTGATACTCTATCTCTCATTCACTTTGTGACACTCTATCCCTCATTCACTCTGTTATACTCTATCCCTCATTCACTCTATGATAATCTATCCCTCATTCACGCTGTTATACTCTATCCCTCATTCACTCTCTGACACTCTATCCCTCATTCACTTGGTGACACTCTATCCCTCATTCACTCTATGATAATCTATCCCTCATCACACTGTTATACTCTATCCCTATTCAGTCTGTGACAATCTATCCGTCATTCACTCTGTGATACTCTATCCTTCATTCACTCTGTGATACTCTAACCTTCATTCACTCTGTGACACTCTATCCCTCATTCACGCTGTGATACTTTATCTCTCATTCACTCTGTGAAATTCTATCCCTCATTCACTCTGTTATACTCCAACCCTTATTCACGCTGTGGTACTCTATCCCTTTTTCACTCTGTTATACTCTATCCCTCATTCACTCCTTGACACTCTATCCCTCATTCTCTCTGTTATACTCTTTCCCTCATTCACTCTGTGACATTGTTTCCCTTTTTCACTCTGTTATACTCTATCCCTCATTCAATCTGTGAAACTCTCTCCCTCATTCACTGTGTGAAATTCTATCCCTCATTCACTCTGTGGTATTCTATCCCACATTCACTCTGTGATACTCTATTCCTCATTCACTCTTTGAAACTCTATCCCTCATTCACTCTATGAATCTCTATCCCTCATTCACTCTCTGATCCTCTAACCCTCATTCACACTGTGATACTCTATCTCACATTCACTTTGTTTCACTCTATCCCTCATTCACTCTGTGATACTCAAACCCTCATTCAATCTTTGAGACTCTATCCCTCATTCACTCTGTGATGCTCTATCCTGCATTCTCTCTTTGACCCTCTATCCCTCATTCACTCTGTGATAATCTATCCCTCATTCACGCTGTTATACTCCATCCCTCATTCACTCTGTGAAACACTATCCCTCATTCACTCTGTGATACTTATCCCTCATTCACTCTGTGACACTCTATCCCTCATTCACTCTGTTATACTCTATCCCTCATTCACTCGGTGATACTCCATTCCTCATTCACTCTGTGAAACTCTATCCCTCATTCACTCTATGAATCTCTATCCCTCATTCACTCTGTGATACTCTATCTCTCATTCACTTTGTGACACTCTATCCCTCAGTCACTCTGTTATACTCTATCCCTCATTCACTCTATGATAATCTATCCCTCATTCACGCTGTTATACTCTATCCCTCATTCACTCTGTGACACTCTATCCCTAATTCACTCTGTTATACTCTTTCCTCATTCACTCTCTGACACTCTATCCCTCACTCACTCTGTGATAATCTATCCCTCATCACGCTGTTATACTCTATCCCTATTCAGTCTGTGACACTCTATCCCTCATTCACTCTGTTATACTCTATCCCTCATTCACTCTGTGACACTCTATCCCTCATTCACTCTGTGATACTCTATCCTTCATTCACTCTGTGATACTCTAACCTTCATTCACTCTGTAACGCTCTATCCCTCATTCACTCTGTGACTCTCTATCCCTCATTCACTCTGTGACAATCTATCCCTCATTCACTCTGTGAAATTCTATCTCTCATTCACTCTGTGAAATTCTATCTCTCATTCACTCTGTGATTATCTATCCCTATTTCACTCTTTTATACTCCAACCCTCATTCGCGCTGTGGTACTCTATCCCTCATTCACTCTGTGGTACTCTATCCCTCAATCACTCTGTAGTACTCTATCCCTCATTCACTCTGTGATACTCTATCCCTCATTCACTCTGCGAAACTCTATCCCTCATTCACTCTGTGATACTCTATCCCTCATTCACTCTGCAAATCTCAATCCCTCATTCACTCTGTTATACTCTATCCCTCATTCACTCCTTGACACTCTATCCCTCATTCTCTCTGTGACATTCTAACCCTCATTCACTCTGTTATACTCTATCCCTCATTCACTCTGTGACAATCTATCCCTCATTCAATTTTGAACCTCTATCCCTCATTCACTCTGTGAAATTCTATCCCTCATTCACTCTGTGATACTCTATCCCTCATTCACTCTGTGACATTCTAACCCACATTCACTCTGTTATACTCTATCCCTCATTCACTCTGTGACAATCTATCCCTCATTCAATCTTTGAACCTCTATCCCTCATTCACTCTGTGAAATTCTATCCCTCATTCACTCTGTTATACTCTATCCCTCATTCACTCTGTGACACTCTATCTCTCATTCACTCTGTGTTATTCTATCCCTCATTCACTCTGTGATACTCTATCCCTCATTCACTGTATTATACTCTATCCCTCATTCACTCTCTGAAATTCTATCTCTCATTCACTCTGTTAAATTCTATTCCTCATTCACTCTGTGAAACTCTGTCCCTCATTCACTCTGTGATACTCAATCCCTCATTCACTTTGTGAAACTCTATCCCTCATTTACTCTGTGACAATCTATCCCTCATTCACGCTGTTATACTCTATCCCTATTCAGTCTGTGACACTCTATCCCTCATTCACTCTGTTATACTCTATCCCTCATTCACTCTCTGATACTCTATCCTTCATTCACTCTGTGATACTCTAACCTTCATTCACTCTGTAACGCTCTATCCCTCATTCACTCTGTGACTCTCTATCTCTCATTCGCTCTGTGAAATTCTATCCCTCATTCACTCTGTGATTCTCTATCCCTATTTCACTCTTTTATACTCCAACCCTCATTCACGCTGTGGTACTCTATCCCTCATTCACTCTGTTATACTCTAACCCTCATTCACTCTGCAAAACTCTATCCCTCATTCACTCTGTTATACGCTATCCCTCATTCACTCCTTGACACTCTATCCCTCATTCTCTCTGTTATACTCTTTCCCTCATTCACTCTGTGACATTGTTTCCCTTTTCACTCTGTTATACTCTATCCCTCATTCACTCTGTGATACTTTATCCCTCATTTACTCTGTGACACTCTATCCCTCATTCAATCTGTTATACTCTATCCCTCATTCACTCTGTGATACTCCATTCCTCATTCACTCTCTAAAACTCTATCCCTCATTCACTCTATGAATCTCTATCCCTCATTCACTCTGTGATACTCTATCTCTCATTCACTTTGTGACACTCTATCCCTCATTCACTCTGTTATACTCTATCCCTCATTCACTCTATGATAATCTATCCCTCATTCACGCTGTTATACTCTATCCCTCATTCACTCTCTGACACTCTATCCCTCATTCACTTTGTGACACTCTATCCCTCATTCACTCTATGATAATCTATCCCTCATCACGCTGTTATACTCTATCCCTATTCAGTCTGTGACACTCTATCCCTCATTCACTCTGTTATACTCTATCCCTCATTCACTCTGTGACACTCTATCCCTCATTCACTCTGTGATACTCTATCCTTCATTCACTCTGTGATACTCTAACCTTCATTCACTCTGTGACACTCTATCCCTCATTCACGCTGTGATACTCCAACCCTTATTCACGCTGTGGTACTCTATCCCTTTTTCACTCTGTTATACTCTATCCCTCATTCACTCCTTGACACTCTATCCCTCATTCTCTCTGTTATACTCTTTCCCTCATTCACTCTGTGACATTGTTTCCCTTTTTCACTCTGTTATACTCTATCCCTCATTCAATCTGTGAAACTCTCTCCCTCATTCACTGTGTGAAATTCTATCCCTCATTCACTCTGTGGTATTCTATCCCACATTCACTCTGTGATACTCTATTCCTCATTCACTCTTTGAAACTCTATCCCTCATTCACTCTATGAATCTCTATCCATCATTCACTCTGTGAAACTCAATCCCTCATTCACACTGTTATACGCTATCCCTCATTCCCTCTGTTATACTCTCTCCCACATTCACTCTGTGAAACTTAATCCCTCATTCACTCTCTGAAATTCTAAGCCTCATTCACTCTGTGGTACTCTTTCCCTTATTCACTCTGTAAAATTCTACCCCTCATTCAATCTGTGATAATCTATCCCTCATTCACTCTGTTATAATCTATCCCTCATTCACTCAGTGACACTCCATTCCTCATTCACTCTGTTATTCTCTATCACTCATTCACTCTCTGATACTCTATCCTTCATTCACTCTGTGATACTCTATCCTTCATTCACTCTGTAACACTCTATCCCTCATTCACTCTGTGAGGCTCCATCCCTCATTCACCCTGTGACACTCTATCCCTCATTCACTCTGTGAAACTCTATCTCTCATTCACTCTGTGAAATTCTATCCCTCATTCGCTCTGTAATACTCTATCCCTCATTCAGTCTGTTATACTCCATCCCTCATTCACGCTGTGGTACTCTATCCCTCATTCACTCTGTTATACTCTAACCCTCATTCACTCTGTTTTACTCTATCCCTCAATCACTCTGTGCAACTCTATCCCTCATTCACTCTCTGAAATTCTATCCCTCAATCACTCTGTTAAACTCTATCCCTCATTCACTCTATGATACTCTATCCCTCATTCACTCTGTGATACTCTATTCCTCATTCACTCTGTGACACTCTATTCCTCGTTCATTCTGTTATATTCTATCCCTCATTCACTCTGTGACAATCTGTCCCTCATTCAATCTGTGAAACTCTATCCCTCATTCACTCTGTGAAATTCTATCCCTCTTTCACTCTGTTATACTCTATCCCTCATTCACTCTGTGACATTCTAACCCTCATTCCCTCTGTGAAACTCTATCCCTCATTCACTCTGTGATTCTACATCCCTCATTCACTCTGTGATTCTCTATCCCTCATTCACTCTGTGCTACTCTATCACTCATTCACTCTGTGATATTCTGTCCCTCATTCACTCTGTGCTACTCTATCACTCTTTCACTCTTTGCAATTCTATCCTTCATTAACTCTGTGATAATCTATCCCTCATTCAGTCTGTGAAACTTTATCCCTCATTCACTCTGTGATACTCTATCCTTCATTCACTTTGTTGAAATTCTATCCCTCATTCACTCTGTGAAACTCTATCCCTCATTCGCTCTGTGAAATTCAATTCCTCATTCACTCTGTGATACTCTTTCCCTCATTCACTCCATTATACGCTGTCCCTCATTCACTCTGTGGTATTCTATCCCTCTTTCACTCTGTGAAACTCTATCCCTCATTCACTATGTGAAATTCTATCCCTCATTCACTCTGTGAAATTCTATCCCTCATTCACTCTGTTATATTCTATCCCTCATTCACTCTGTGACACTCTGTCCCTCATTCACTCTGTTATACTCTATCCCCCTTTCACACTGTGAAATTCTACCCCTCATTCACTCTGTTATAATTTATCACTCATTCACTCTATGGTACTCTATCCCTCATTCACTCTGTGAAACTCTATCCCTCATTCACTCTATGAAACTCAAATCCTTATTCACTCTCTGTTTCTCTGTTCCTCATTCACTCTGTGATACTCTATCTCTCATTCACTCTCTGATCCTATATCGCTCATTCACTCTGTGATACTCTATCCCTCATTCACTCTGTGAAACTCTATCCCTCATTCACTCTGTGATGCTCTATCGCTCATTCACACTGTGACACTCTATCCCTCATTCACTCTCTGACACTCTATCCCTCATTCACTCTGGGAGCCACTATCCCTCATTCACTCTGTGAAATTCTATCCCTCATTCACTCTGTGATACTCTGTCCCTCATTCACACTGTGATACTCAATCCCTCATTCACTCTGTGAAAATCAATCCCTCATTCACACTGTTATACGCTATCCCTCATTCCCTCTGTTATACTCTCTCCCACATTCACTCTGTGAAACTTAATCCCTCATTCACTCTCTGAAATTCTATGCCTCATTCACTCTGTGGTACTCTTTCCCTTATTCACTCTGTGAAATTCTACCCCTCATTCAATCTGTGATAGTCTATCCCTCATTCACTCCGTTATACTCTATCCCTCATTCACTCCATTATACTCTGTCCCTCATTCACTCTGTGAAACTCTATCACTCATTCACTCTGTGAAATTCTATCCCTCATTCAGTCTGTTATATTCTATCCCTCATTCACTCTGTGACTCTCTATCCCTCATTCACTCTGTGACACTCTGTCCCTCATTCACTCTGTTATATTCTATCCCCCTTTCACTCTGTGAAATTCTACCCCTCATTCACTCTGTGATTCTCTATCCCTCTTTCACTCTGTGAAACTCTATCCCTCATTCACTATGTGAAAATCTATCCCTCATTCACTCTGTGAAACTCTATCCGTCATTCACTCTATGAAACTCAATTCCTCATTCACTCTCTGATTCTCTATTCCTCATTCACTCTGTGATACTGTATCTCTCATTCACTCTCTGATCCTCTATCCTTCATTCACTCTGTCATACTCTATCCCTCATTCACTCTGTCATACTCTATCCCTCATTCATCTGTGAAAATCTATCCCTCATTCACTCTGTGATGCTGTTTCCCTCATTCACTCTGTGACTCTCTATTCCTCATTCACTCTGTTATAATCTATCCCTCATTCACTCTGTTGTACTCTATCCCTCATTCACTCTTTGACACTCTATCCCTCATTCACTCTGTGACACTCTATCCCTCATTCACTCTGTGACACTCTATCCCTCATTCACTCTGGGAAACAATAGCCCTCATTCACTCACTGAAATTCTATCCCTCATTCACTCTGTGATACTCTGTCCCTCATTCACATTTTGATACTCATTCCCTCTTTCACTCAGTGAAACTCAATCACTCATTCACTCTGTTATACGCTATCCCTCATTCACGCTGTGGTACTCTATCCCTCATTCACTCTGTTATACTCTCTCCCACATTCACTCTGTGGTACTCTATCCCTTATTCACTCTGTTATACTCTATCCCTCATCCAGTCTGTGACACACTGTCCTTCATTCACTCTGTTATACTCTATCCCCCTTTCACACTGTGAAATTCTACCCCTCATTCACTCTGTGATTCTCTATCCCTCATTCACTCTGTTATAATGTAACCCTCATTCACTCTATGGTACTCTATCCCTCATTCACTCTGTGAAACTCTATCCCTCATTCACTCTATGAAACTCAAATCCTTATTCACTCTCTGATTCTCTGTTCCTCATTCACTCTTTGATACTCTATCTCTCATTCACTCTCTGATCCTATATCGCTCATTCACTCTGTGATACTCTATCCCTCATTCACTCTGTGAAACTCTATCCCTCATTCACTCTGTGATGCTCTATCGCTCATTCACACTGTGACACTCTATCCCTCATTCACTCTCTGACACTCTATCCCTCATTCACTCTGGGAACCACTATCCCTCATTCACTCTGTGAAATTCTATCCCTCATTCACTCTGTGATACTCTGTACCTCATTCACACTGTGATACTCAATCCCTCTTTCACTCTGTGAAACTCAATCCCTCATTCACACTGTTATACGCTATCCCTCATTCCCTCTGTTATACTCTCTCCCACATTCACTCTGTGAAACTTAATCCCTCATTCACTCTCTGAAATTCTATGCCTCATTCACTCTGTGGTACTCTTTCACTTATTCACTCTGTGAAATTCTACCCCTCATTCAATCTGTGATACTCTATCCCTCATTCACTCCGTTATACTCTATCCCTCATTCACTCTGTGAAACTCTATCCCTCATTCGCTCTGTGAAATTCAATTCCTCATTCACTCCGTGATACTCTATCCCTCATTCACTCCATTATACTCTGTCCCTCATTCACTCTGTGATACTCTATCCCTCATTCACTCCGTTATACTCTATCCCTCATTCACTCTGTGAAACTCTATCCCTCATTCGCTCTGTGAAATTCAATTCCTCATTCACTCTGTGATACTCTATCCCTCATTCACTCTGTGACTCTCTATCCCTCATTCACTCTGTGACACTCTATCCCTCATTCACTCTGTGACACTCTAACCCTCATTCACTCTGGGAAACACTATCCCTCATTCACTCTGTGAAATTCTATCCCTCATTCACTCTGTGATACTCTATCACTCTTTCACTCTGTGAAACTCTATCCCTCATTAACTCTCTTATACTCTATCCCTCATTCGCGCTGTGGTACTCTATCCCTCATTCACTCTGTTATACTCCCTCCCTCATTCACTTTGTGGTACACTATCCCTTAATCACTCTGTTATACTCTATCCATCATTCAGTCTGTGTCACTCTATCCTTCATTCACTCTGTTATACTCTATCCCTCATTCACTCTGTGCAACTTTATCCCTCATTCACTCTCTGAAATTCTATCCATCATTCACTCTGTGAAAATCTATCCCTCTTTCACTCTGTGGTACTCTATCCCTCATTCCCTCTGTGGTAATCTATCCCTCATTCACTCTGTGACACTCTATCCCTCATTCACTCTGTGATAATCTATCCCTCATTCACGCTATTATACTCGATCCCTATTCAGTCTGTGACACTCTATCCCTCATTCACTCTGTTATAATCTATCCCTCAGTCACTCTGTGACACTCCATCCCTCATTCAATCTGTTATTCTCTATCCCTCATTCACACTATGATACTCTATCCCTCATTCACTCTGTGAAACTCTATCCCTCATTCACTCTGTGGTACTCTATCCCTCATTCATTCTGTGATACTCTATCCCTCATTCACTCTGTGATACTCTATCCCTCATTCACTCCATTATACTCTGTCCCTCATTCACTCTGTGGTATTCTATCCCTCTTTCACTCTGTGAAACTCTATCCCTCATTCACTATGTGAATCTCTATCCCTCATTCATTCTGTGAAATTCTATCCCTCATTCAGTCTGTTATATTCTATCCCTCATTCACTCCGTGACTCTCTATCCCCCTTTAACTCTGTGAAACTCTATCCCTCATTCACTCTGAGAACCACTATCCCTCATTCACTCTGTGAAATTCTATCCCTCATTCACTCTGTGATACTCTGTACCTCATTCACACTGTGATTCTCAATCCCTCTTTCACTCTGTGAAACTCAATCCCTCATTCACACTGTTATACGCTATCCCTCATTCCCTCTGTTATACTCTCTCCCACATTCACTCTGTGAAACTTAATCCCTCATTCACTCTCTGAAATTCTATGCCTCATTCACTCTGTGGTACTCTTTCACTTATTCACTCTGTGAAATTCTACCCCTCATTCAATCTGTGATACTCTATCCCTCATTCACTCCGTTATACTCTATCCCTCATTCACTCTGTGAAACTCTATCCCTCATTCGCTCTGTGAAATTCAATTCCTCATTCACTCCGTGATACTCTATCCCTCATTCACTCCATTATACTCTGTCCCTCATTCACTCTGTGAAATTCTATCCCTCATTCACTCTGTTATATTCTATCCCTCATTCACTCTGTGACTCTCTATCCCTCATTCACTCTGTGACACTCTATCCCTCATTCACTCTGTGACACTCTAACCCTCATTCACTCTGAGAAACACTATCCCTCATTCACTCTGTGAAATTCTATCCCTCATTCACTCTGTGATACTCTATCACTCTTTCACTCTGTGAAACTCTATCCCTCATTAACTCTCTTATACTCTATCCCTCATTCGCGCTGTGGTACTCTATCCCTCATTCACTCTGTTATACTCCCTCCCTCATTCACTTTGTGGTACACTATCCCTTAATCACTCTGTTATACTCTATCCATCATTCAGTCTGTGTCACTCTATACTTCATTCGCTCTGTTATACTCTATCCCTCATTCACTCTGTGCAACTTTATCCCTCATTCACTCTCTGAAATTCTATCCATCATTCACTCTGTGAAAATCTATCCCTCATTCACTCTGTGGTACTCTATCCCTCATTCCCTCTGTGATAATCTATCCCTCATTCACGCTATTATACTCGATCCCTATTCAGTCTGTGACACTCTATCCCTCATTCACTCTGTTATAATCTATCCCTCATTCACTCTGTGACACTCCATCCCTCATTCAATCTGTTATTCTCTATCCTTCATTCACTCTATGATACTCTATCCCTCATTCACTCTGTGAAACTCTATCCCTCATTCACTCTGTGGTACTCTATCCCTCATTCATTCTGTGATACTCTATCCCTCATTCACTCTGTGGTATTCTATCCCTCTTTCACTCTGTGAAACTCTATCCCTCATTCACTATGTGAATCTCTAACCCTCATTCATTCTGTGAAATTCTATCCCTCATTCAGTCTGTTATATTCTATCCCTCATTCACTCCGTGACTCTCTATCCCCCTTTAACTCTGTGAAACTCTATCCCTCATTCACTATGTGAAACTCTATCCCTCATTCACTCTGTGACTCTCTATCCCTCATTCACTCTGTGAAATTCTACCCCTCATTCACTCTGTGATTCTCTATCCCTAATTTACTCTGTTATTATTTATCCCTCATTCACTCTCTGGTACTCTATCCCTCATTCACGCTGTGAAACTCTATCCCTCATTCACTCTGTGAAACTCAATTCCTCATTCACTCTCTGATTTTCCATTCCTCGTTCACTGTGTGATACTGTATCTCTCATTCACTGTCTGATCCTATATCACTCATTCACTCTGTTATACTCTATCCCTCATTCACTCTGTGATTCTCTATCCCTCATTCAATCTGTGTCTCTCTATTCCTCATTAACTCTGTTATACTCTATCCCTCATTCACTCTGTTGTACTCTATCCCTCATTCACTCTTTGACACTCTATCCCTCATTCACTCTGTGACACTCTATCAATCATTCACTCTGTGACACTCTATCCCTCATTCACTCTGGGAAACACTATCCCTCATTCACTCTGTGAAATTCTATCCCTCATTCACTCTGTGAAATTCTATCCCTCATTCACTCTGTGATACTCAGTCCCTCATTCGCACTGTGATACTCTGTCCCTCGTTCACTCTGTGAAACTCTATCCCTCATTCACTCTCTTATACGCTATCCCTCATTCACGCTGTGGTAATCTATCCCTCATTCAGTCTGTGATACTATATCCTTCATTCACTCTGTTATACTCTGTCCTTCATTCACTCTGTGAAACTTTATCCCTCATTCACTTTCTGAAATTCTATCCATCATTCACTCTGTGAAAATCTATCCCTCATTCCCTCTGTGGTACTCTATCCCTCATTCCCTCTGTGGTACTCTATCCCTCAATCACACTGTGACCCTCTATCCCTCATTCACTCTGTGACCCTCTACCCCTTATTTACACTGTTATACTCTATCCCTCATTCACTCTGTAACACTCCATCCCTCATTCACTCTGTTATTCTCTATCCCTCATTCACTCTGTGACACTCCATCCCTCATTCACTCTGTTATTCTCTATCCCTCATTCACTCTGTGACACTCTATTCCCTCATTCACTCTGTTATACTCTTTCCTCATTCACTCTCTGACACTCTATCCCTCATTCACTTTGTGACACTCTACCCTCATTCACTCTGTGATAATCTATCCCTCATCACGCTGTTATACTCTATCCCTATTCAGTCTGTGACACTCTATCCCTAATTCACTCTGTTATACTCTTTCCTCATTCACTCTCTGACACTCTATCCCTCACTCACTCTGTGATAATCTATCCCTCATCACGCTGTTATACTCTATCCCTATTCAGTCTGTGACACTCTATCCCTCATTCACTCTGTTATACTCTATCCCTCATTCACTCTGTGACACTCTATCCCTCATTCACTCTGTGATACTCTATCCTTCATTCACTCTGTGATACTCTAACCTTCATTCACTCTGTAACGCTCTATCCCTCATTCACTCTGTGACTCTCTATCCCTCATTCACTCTGTGACAATCTATCCCTCATTCACTCTGTGAAATTCTATCTCTCATTCACTCTGTGAAATTCTATCTCTCATTCACTCTGTGATTATCTATCCCTATTTCACTCTTTTATACTCCAACCCTCATTCGCGCTGTGGTACTCTATCCCTCATTCACTCTGTGGTACTCTATCCCTCAATCACTCTGTAGTACTCTATCCCTCATTCACTCTGTGATACTCTATCCCTCATTCACTCTGCGAAACTCTATCCCTCATTCACTCTGTGATACTCTATCCCTCATTCACTCTGCAAATCTCAATCCCTCATTCACTCTGTTATACTCTATCCCTCATTCACTCCTTGACACTCTATCCCTCATTCTCTCTGTGACATTCTAACCCTCATTCACTCTGTTATACTCTATCCCTCATTCACTCTGTGACAATCTATCCCTCATTCAATTTTGAACCTCTATCCCTCATTCACTCTGTGAAATTCTATCCCTCATTCACTCTGTGATACTCTATCCCTCATTCACTCTGTGACATTCTAACCCACATTCACTCTGTTATACTCTATCCCTCATTCACTCTGTGACAATCTATCCCTCATTCAATCTTTGAACCTCTATCCCTCATTCACTCTGTGAAATTCTATCCCTCATTCACTCTGTTATACTCTATCCCTCATTCACTCTGTGACACTCTATCTCTCATTCACTCTGTGTTATTCTATCCCTCATTCACTCTGTGATACTCTATCCCTCATTCACTGTATTATACTCTATCCCTCATTCACTCTCTGAAATTCTATCTCTCATTCACTCTGTTAAATTCTATTCCTCATTCACTCTGTGAAACTCTGTCCCTCATTCACTCTGTGATACTCAATCCCTCATTCACTTTGTGAAACTCTATCCCTCATTTACTCTGTGACAATCTATCCCTCATTCACGCTGTTATACTCTATCCCTATTCAGTCTGTGACACTCTATCCCTCATTCACTCTGTTATACTCTATCCCTCATTCACTCTCTGATACTCTATCCTTCATTCACTCTGTGATACTCTAACCTTCATTCACTCTGTAACGCTCTATCCCTCATTCACTCTGTGACTCTCTATCTCTCATTCGCTCTGTGAAATTCTATCCCTCATTCACTCTGTGATTCTCTATCCCTATTTCACTCTTTTATACTCCAACCCTCATTCACGCTGTGGTACTCTATCCCTCATTCACTCTGTTATACTCTAACCCTCATTCACTCTGCAAAACTCTATCCCTCATTCACTCTGTTATACGCTATCCCTCATTCACTCCTTGACACTCTATCCCTCATTCTCTCTGTTATACTCTTTCCCTCATTCACTCTGTGACATTGTTTCCCTTTTCACTCTGTTATACTCTATCCCTCATTCACTCTGTGATACTTTATCCCTCATTTACTCTGTGACACTCTATCCCTCATTCAATCTGTTATACTCTATCCCTCATTCACTCTGTGATACTCCATTCCTCATTCACTCTCTAAAACTCTATCCCTCATTCACTCTATGAATCTCTATCCCTCATTCACTCTGTGATACTCTATCTCTCATTCACTTTGTGACACTCTATCCCTCATTCACTCTGTTATACTCTATCCCTCATTCACTCTATGATAATCTATCCCTCATTCACGCTGTTATACTCTATCCCTCATTCACTCTCTGACACTCTATCCCTCATTCACTTTGTGACACTCTATCCCTCATTCACTCTATGATAATCTATCCCTCATCACGCTGTTATACTCTATCCCTATTCAGTCTGTGACACTCTATCCCTCATTCACTCTGTTATACTCTATCCCTCATTCACTCTGTGACACTCTATCCCTCATTCACTCTGTGATACTCTATCCTTCATTCACTCTGTGATACTCTAACCTTCATTCACTCTGTGACACTCTATCCCTCATTCACGCTGTGATACTCCAACCCTTATTCACGCTGTGGTACTCTATCCCTTTTTCACTCTGTTATACTCTATCCCTCATTCACTCCTTGACACTCTATCCCTCATTCTCTCTGTTATACTCTTTCCCTCATTCACTCTGTGACATTGTTTCCCTTTTTCACTCTGTTATACTCTATCCCTCATTCAATCTGTGAAACTCTCTCCCTCATTCACTGTGTGAAATTCTATCCCTCATTCACTCTGTGGTATTCTATCCCACATTCACTCTGTGATACTCTATTCCTCATTCACTCTTTGAAACTCTATCCCTCATTCACTCTATGAATCTCTATCCATCATTCACTCTGTGAAACTCAATCCCTCATTCACACTGTTATACGCTATCCCTCATTCCCTCTGTTATACTCTCTCCCACATTCACTCTGTGAAACTTAATCCCTCATTCACTCTCTGAAATTCTAAGCCTCATTCACTCTGTGGTACTCTTTCCCTTATTCACTCTGTAAAATTCTACCCCTCATTCAATCTGTGATAATCTATCCCTCATTCACTCTGTTATAATCTATCCCTCATTCACTCAGTGACACTCCATTCCTCATTCACTCTGTTATTCTCTATCACTCATTCACTCTCTGATACTCTATCCTTCATTCACTCTGTGATACTCTATCCTTCATTCACTCTGTAACACTCTATCCCTCATTCACTCTGTGAGGCTCCATCCCTCATTCACCCTGTGACACTCTATCCCTCATTCACTCTGTGAAACTCTATCTCTCATTCACTCTGTGAAATTCTATCCCTCATTCGCTCTGTAATACTCTATCCCTCATTCAGTCTGTTATACTCCATCCCTCATTCACGCTGTGGTACTCTATCCCTCATTCACTCTGTTATACTCTAACCCTCATTCACTCTGTTTTACTCTATCCCTCAATCACTCTGTGCAACTCTATCCCTCATTCACTCTCTGAAATTCTATCCCTCAATCACTCTGTTAAACTCTATCCCTCATTCACTCTATGATACTCTATCCCTCATTCACTCTGTGATACTCTATTCCTCATTCACTCTGTGACACTCTATTCCTCGTTCATTCTGTTATATTCTATCCCTCATTCACTCTGTGACAATCTGTCCCTCATTCAATCTGTGAAACTCTATCCCTCATTCACTCTGTGAAATTCTATCCCTCTTTCACTCTGTTATACTCTATCCCTCATTCACTCTGTGACATTCTAACCCTCATTCCCTCTGTGAAACTCTATCCCTCATTCACTCTGTGATTCTACATCCCTCATTCACTCTGTGATTCTCTATCCCTCATTCACTCTGTGCTACTCTATCACTCATTCACTCTGTGATATTCTGTCCCTCATTCACTCTGTGCTACTCTATCACTCTTTCACTCTTTGCAATTCTATCCTTCATTAACTCTGTGATAATCTATCCCTCATTCAGTCTGTGAAACTTTATCCCTCATTCACTCTGTGATACTCTATCCTTCATTCACTTTGTTGAAATTCTATCCCTCATTCACTCTGTGAAACTCTATCCCTCATTCGCTCTGTGAAATTCAATTCCTCATTCACTCTGTGATACTCTTTCCCTCATTCACTCCATTATACGCTGTCCCTCATTCACTCTGTGGTATTCTATCCCTCTTTCACTCTGTGAAACTCTATCCCTCATTCACTATGTGAAATTCTATCCCTCATTCACTCTGTGAAATTCTATCCCTCATTCACTCTGTTATATTCTATCCCTCATTCACTCTGTGACACTCTGTCCCTCATTCACTCTGTTATACTCTATCCCCCTTTCACACTGTGAAATTCTACCCCTCATTCACTCTGTTATAATTTATCACTCATTCACTCTATGGTACTCTATCCCTCATTCACTCTGTGAAACTCTATCCCTCATTCACTCTATGAAACTCAAATCCTTATTCACTCTCTGTTTCTCTGTTCCTCATTCACTCTGTGATACTCTATCTCTCATTCACTCTCTGATCCTATATCGCTCATTCACTCTGTGATACTCTATCCCTCATTCACTCTGTGAAACTCTATCCCTCATTCACTCTGTGATGCTCTATCGCTCATTCACACTGTGACACTCTATCCCTCATTCACTCTCTGACACTCTATCCCTCATTCACTCTGGGAGCCACTATCCCTCATTCACTCTGTGAAATTCTATCCCTCATTCACTCTGTGATACTCTGTCCCTCATTCACACTGTGATACTCAATCCCTCATTCACTCTGTGAAAATCAATCCCTCATTCACACTGTTATACGCTATCCCTCATTCCCTCTGTTATACTCTCTCCCACATTCACTCTGTGAAACTTAATCCCTCATTCACTCTCTGAAATTCTATGCCTCATTCACTCTGTGGTACTCTTTCCCTTATTTACTCTGTGAAATTCTACCCCTCATTCAATCTGTGATAGTCTATCCCTCATTCACTCCGTTATACTCTATCCCTCATTCACTCCATTATACTCTGTCCCTCATTCACTCTGTGAAACTCTATCACTCATTCACTCTGTGAAATTCTATCCCTCATTCAGTCTGTTATATTCTATCCCTCATTCACTCTGTGACTCTCTATCCCTCATTCACTCTGTGACACTCTGTCCCTCATTCACTCTGTTATATTCTATCCCCCTTTCACTCTGTGAAATTCTACCCCTCATTCACTCTGTGATTCTCTATCCCTCTTTCACTCTGTGAAACTCTATCCCTCATTCACTATGTGAAAATCTATCCCTCATTCACTCTGTGAAACTCTATCCGTCATTCACTCTATGAAACTCAATTCCTCATTCACTCTCTGATTCTCTATTCCTCATTCACTCTGTGATACTGTATCTCTCATTCACTCTCTGATCCTCTATCCTTCATTCACTCTGTCATACTCTATCCCTCATTCACTCTGTCATACTCTATCCCTCATTCATCTGTGAAAATCTATCCCTCATTCACTCTGTGATGCTGTTTCCCTCATTCACTCTGTGACTCTCTATTCCTCATTCACTCTGTTATAATCTATCCCTCATTCACTCTGTTGTACTCTATCCCTCATTCACTCTTTGACACTCTATCCCTCATTCACTCTGTGACACTCTATCCCTCATTCACTCTGTGACACTCTATCCCTCATTCACTCTGGGAAACAATAGCCCTCATTCACTCACTGAAATTCTATCCCTCATTCACTCTGTGATACTCTGTCCCTCATTCACATTTTGATACTCATTCCCTCTTTCTCTCAGTGAAACTCAATCACTCATTCACTCTGTTATACGCTATCCCTCATTCACGCTGTGGTACTCTATCCCTCATTCACTCTGTTATACTCTCTCCCACATTCACTCTGTGGTACTCTATCCCTTATTCACTCTGTTATACTCTATCCCTCATCCAGTCTGTGACACACTGTCCTTCATTCACTCTGTTATACTCTATCCCCCTTTCACACTGTGAAATTCTACCCCTCATTCACTCTGTGATTCTCTATCCCTCATTCACTCTGTTATAATGTAACCCTCATTCACTCTATGGTACTCTATCCCTCATTCACTCTGTGAAACTCTATCCCTCATTCACTCTATGAAACTCAAATCCTTATTCACTCTCTGATTCTCTGTTCCTCATTCACTCTTTGATACTCTATCTCTCATTCACTCTCTGATCCTATATCGCTCATTCACTCTGTGATACTCTATCCCTCATTCACTCTGTGAAACTCTATCCCTCATTCACTCTGTGATGCTCTATCGCTCATTCACACTGTGACACTCTATCCCTCATTCACTCTCTGACACTCTATCCCTCATTCACTCTGGGAACCACTATCCCTCATTCACTCTGTGAAATTCTATCCCTCATTCACTCTGTGATACTCTGTACCTCATTCACACTGTGATACTCAATCCCTCTTTCACTCTGTGAAACTCAATCCCTCATTCACACTGTTATACGCTATCCCTCATTCCCTCTGTTATACTCTCTCCCACATTCACTCTGTGAAACTTAATCCCTCATTCACTCTCTGAAATTCTATGCCTCATTCACTCTGTGGTACTCTTTCACTTATTCACTCTGTGAAATTCTACCCCTCATTCAATCTGTGATACTCTATCCCTCATTCACTCCGTTATACTCTATCCCTCATTCACTCTGTGAAACTCTATCCCTCATTCGCTCTGTGAAATTCAATTCCTCATTCACTCCGTGATACTCTATCCCTCATTCACTCCATTATACTCTGTCCCTCATTCACTCTGTGATACTCTATCCCTCATTCACTCCGTTATACTCTATCCCTCATTCACTCTGTGAAACTCTATCCCTCATTCGCTCTGTGAAATTCAATTCCTCATTCACTCTGTGATACTCTATCCCTCATTCACTCTGTGACTCTCTATCCCTCATTCACTCTGTGACACTCTATCCCTCATTCACTCTGTGACACTCTAACCCTCATTCACTCTGGGAAACACTATCCCTCATTCACTCTGTGAAATTCTATCCCTCATTCACTCTGTGATACTCTATCACTCTTTCACTCTGTGAAACTCTATCCCTCATTAACTCTCTTATACTCTATCCCTCATTCGCGCTGTGGTACTCTATCCCTCATTCACTCTGTTATACTCCCTCCCTCATTCACTTTGTGGTACACTATCCCTTAATCACTCTGTTATACTCTATCCATCATTCAGTCTGTGTCACTCTATCCTTCATTCACTCTGTTATACTCTATCCCTCATTCACTCTGTGCAACTTTATCCCTCATTCACTCTCTGAAATTCTATCCATCATTCACTCTGTGAAAATCTATCCCTCTTTCACTCTGTGGTACTCTATCCCTCATTCCCTCTGTGGTAATCTATCCCTCATTCACTCTGTGACACTCTATCCCTCATTCACTCTGTGATAATCTATCCCTCATTCACGCTATTATACTCGATCCCTATTCAGTCTGTGACACTCTATCCCTCATTCACTCTGTTATAATCTATCCCTCAGTCACTCTGTGACACTCCATCCCTCATTCAATCTGTTATTCTCTATCCCTCATTCACACTATGATACTCTATCCCTCATTCACTCTGTGAAACTCTATCCCTCATTCACTCTGTGGTACTCTATCCCTCATTCATTCTGTGATACTCTATCCCTCATTCACTCTGTGATACTCTATCCCTCATTCACTCCATTATACTCTGTCCCTCATTCACTCTGTGGTATTCTATCCCTCTTTCACTCTGTGAAACTCTATCCCTCATTCACTATGTGAATCTCTATCCCTCATTCATTCTGTGAAATTCTATCCCTCATTCAGTCTGTTATATTCTATCCCTCATTCACTCCGTGACTCTCTATCCCCCTTTAACTCTGTGAAACTCTATCCCTCATTCACTCTGAGAACCACTATCCCTCATTCACTCTGTGAAATTCTATCCCTCATTCACTCTGTGATACTCTGTACCTCATTCACACTGTGATTCTCAATCCCTCTTTCACTCTCTGAAACTCAATCCCTCATTCACACTGTTATACGCTATCCCTCATTCCCTCTGTTATACTCTCTCCCACATTCACTCTGTGAAACTTAATCCCTCATTCACTCTCTGAAATTCTATGCCTCATTCACTCTGTGGTACTCTTTCACTTATTCACTCTGTGAAATTCTACCCCTCATTCAATCTGTGATACTCTATCCCTCATTCACTCCGTTATACTCTATCCCTCATTCACTCTGTGAAACTCTATCCCTCATTCGCTCTGTGAAATTCAATTCCTCATTCACTCCGTGATACTCTATCCCTCATTCACTCCATTATACTCTGTCCCTCATTCACTCTGTGAAATTCTATCCCTCATTCACTCTGTTATATTCTATCCCTCATTCACTCTGTGACTCTCTATCCCTCATTCACTCTGTGACACTCTATCCCTCATTCACTCTGTGACACTCTAACCCTCATTCACTCTGAGAAACACTATCCCTCATTCACTCTGTGAAATTCTATCCCTCATTCACTCTGTGATACTCTATCACTCTTTCACTCTGTGAAACTCTATCCCTCATTAACTCTCTTATACTCTATCCCTCATTCGCGCTGTGGTACTCTATCCCTCATTCACTCTGTTATACTCCCTCCCTCATTCACTTTGTGGTACACTATCCCTTAATCACTCTGTTATACTCTATCCATCATTCAGTCTGTGTCACTCTATACTTCATTCGCTCTGTTATACTCTATCCCTCATTCACTCTGTGCAACTTTATCCCTCATTCACTCTCTGAAATTCTATCCATCATTCACTCTGTGAAAATCTATCCCTCATTCACTCTGTGGTACTCTATCCCTCATTCCCTCTGTGATAATCTATCCCTCATTCACGCTATTATACTCGATCCCTATTCAGTCTGTGACACTCTATCCCTCATTCACTCTGTTATAATCTATCCCTCATTCACTCTGTGACACTCCATCCCTCATTCAATCTGTTATTCTCTATCCTTCATTCACTCTATGATACTCTATCCCTCATTCACTCTGTGAAACTCTATCCCTCATTCACTCTGTGGTACTCTATCCCTCATTCATTCTGTGATACTCTATCCCTCATTCACTCTGTGGTATTCTATCCCTCTTTCACTCTGTGAAACTCTATCCCTCATTCACTATGTGAATCTCTAACCCTCATTCATTCTGTGAAATTCTATCCCTCATTCAGTCTGTTATATTCTATCCCTCATTCACTCCGTGACTCTCTATCCCCCTTTAACTCTGTGAAACTCTATCCCTCATTCACTATGTGAAACTCTATCCCTCATTCACTCTGTGACTCTCTATCCCTCATTCACTCTGTGAAATTCTACCCCTCATTCACTCTGTGATTCTCTATCCCTAATTTACTCTGTTATTATTTATCCCTCATTCACTCTCTGGTACTCTATCCCTCATTCACGCTGTGAAACTCTATCCCTCATTCACTCTGTGAAACTCAATTCCTCATTCACTCTCTGATTTTCCATTCCTCGTTCACTGTGTGATACTGTATCTCTCATTCACTGTCTGATCCTATATCACTCATTCACTCTGTTATACTCTATCCCTCATTCACTCTGTGATTCTCTATCCCTCATTCAATCTGTGTCTCTCTATTCCTCATTAACTCTGTTATACTCTATCCCTCATTCACTCTGTTGTACTCTATCCCTCATTCACTCTTTGACACTCTATCCCTCATTCACTCTGTGACACTCTATCAATCATTCACTCTGTGACACTCTATCCCTCATTCACTCTGGGAAACACTATCCCTCATTCACTCTGTGAAATTCTATCCCTCATTCACTCTGTGAAATTCTATCCCTCATTCACTCTGTGATACTCAGTCCCTCATTCGCACTGTGATACTCTGTCCCTCGTTCACTCTGTGAAACTCTATCCCTCATTCACTCTCTTATACGCTATCCCTCATTCACGCTGTGGTAATCTATCCCTCATTCAGTCTGTGATACTATATCCTTCATTCACTCTGTTATACTCTGTCCTTCATTCACTCTGTGAAACTTTATCCCTCATTCACTTTCTGAAATTCTATCCATCATTCACTCTGTGAAAATCTATCCCTCATTCCCTCTGTGGTACTCTATCCCTCATTCCCTCTGTGGTACTCTATCCCTCAATCACACTGTGACCCTCTATCCCTCATTCACTCTGTGACCCTCTACCCCTTATTTACTCTGTTATACTCTATCCCTCATTCACTCTGTAACACTCCATCCCTCATTCACTCTGTTATTCTCTATCCCTCATTCACTCTGTGACACTCCATCCCTCATTCACTCTGTTATTCTCTATCCCTCATTCACTCTGTGACACTCTATTCCCTCATTCACTCTGTTATACTCTTTCCTCATTCACTCTCTGACACTCTATCCCTCATTCACTTTGTGACACTCTACCCTCATTCACTCTGTGATAATCTATCCCTCATCACGCTGTTATACTCTATCCCTATTCAGTCTGTGACACTCTATCCCTCATTCACTCTGTTATACTCTATCCCTCATTCACTCTGTGACACTCTATCCCTCATTCACTCTGTGATACTCTATCCCTCATTCACTCTGTGATACTCTAACCTTCATTCACTCTGTAACGCTCTATCCCTCATTCACTCTGTGACTCTCTATCCCTCATTCACTCTGTGACACTCTATCCCTCTTTCACTCTGTGAAATTCTATCTCTCATTCACTCTGTGAAATTCTATCTCTCATTCACTCTGTGATTCTCTATCCCTATTTCACTCTTTTATACTCCAACCCTCATTCGCGCTGTGGTACTCTATCCCTCATTCACTCTGTGGTCCTCTATCCCTCAATCACTCTGTAGTTCTCTATCCCTCATTCACTCTGTGATACTCTATCCCTCATTCACTCTGTGAAACTCTATCCCTCATTCACTCTGTGATACTCTATCCCTCATTCACTCTGCAAATCTCAATCCCTCATTCACTCTGTTATACTCTATCCCTCAATCACTCCTTGACACTCTATCCCTCATTCTCTCTGTGACATTCTAACCTTCATTCACTCTGTTACACTCTATCCCTCATTCACTCTGTGACAATCTATCCCTCATTCAATTTTGAACCTCTATCCCTCATTCACTCTGTGAAATTCTATCCCTCATTCACTCTGTGATACTCTATCCCTCATTCACTCTGTGACATTCTAACCCACATTCACTCTGTTATACTCTATCCCTCATTCACTCTGTGACAATCTATCCCTCATTCAATCTTTGAACCTCTATCCCTCATTCACTCTGTGAAATTCTATCCCTCATTCACTCTGTTATACTCTATCCCTCATTCACTCTGTGACACTCTATCCCTCATTCTCTCTGTTATACTCTTTCCCTCATTCACTCTGTGACATTGTTTCCCTTTTTCACTCTGTTATACTCTATCCCTCATTCAATCTGTGAAACTCTCTCCCTCATTCACTGTGTGAAATTCTATCCCTCATTCACTCTGTGGTATTCTATCCCACATTCACTCTGTGATACTCTATTCCTCATTCACTCTTTGAAACTCTATCCCTCATTCACTCTATGAATCTCTATCCCTCATTCACTCTGTGATACTCTATCCCTCATTCACTCTCTGATCCTCTAACCCTCATTCACACTGTGATACTCTATCTCACATTCACTTTGTTTCACTCTATCCCTCATTCACTCTGTGATACTCAAACCCTCATTCAATCTTTGAGACTCTATCCCTCATTCACTCTGTGATGCTCTATCCTGCATTCTCTCTTTGACCCTCTATCCCTCATTCACTCTGTGATAATCTATCCCTCATTCACGCTGTTATACTCCATCCCTCATTCACTCTGTGAAACACTATCCCTCATTCACTCTGTGATACTTATCCCTCATTCACTCTGTGACACTCTATCCCTCATTCACTCTGTTATACTCTATCCCTCATTCACTCGGTGATACTCCATTCCTCATTCACTCTGTGAAACTCTATCCCTCATTCACTCTATGAATCTCTATCCCTCATTCACTCTGTGATACTCTATCTCTCATTCACTTTGTGACACTCTATCCCTCAGTCACTCTGTTATACTCTATCCCTCATTCACTCTATGATAATCTATCCCTCATTCACGCTGTTATACTCTATCCCTCATTCACTCTGTGACACTCTATCCCTAATTCACTCTGTTATACTCTTTCCTCATTCACTCTCTGACACTCTATCCCTCACTCACTCTGTGATAATCTATCCCTCATCACGCTGTTATACTCTATCCCTATTCAGTCTGTGACACTCTATCCCTCATTCACTCTGTTATACTCTATCCCTCATTCACTCTGTGACACTCTATCCCTCATTCACTCTGTGATACTCTATCCTTCATTCACTCTGTGATACTCTAACCTTCATTCACTCTGTAACGCTCTATCCCTCATTCACTCTGTGACTCTCTATCCCTCATTCACTCTGTGACAATCTATCCCTCATTCACTCTGTGAAATTCTATCTCTCATTCACTCTGTGAAATTCTATCTCTCATTCACTCTGTGATTATCTATCCCTATTTCACTCTTTTATACTCCAACCCTCATTCGCGCTGTGGTACTCTATCCCTCATTCACTCTGTGGTACTCTATCCCTCAATCACTCTGTAGTACTCTATCCCTCATTCACTCTGTGATACTCTATCCCTCATTCACTCTGCGAAACTCTATCCCTCATTCACTCTGTGATACTCTATCCCTCATTCACTCTGCAAATCTCAATCCCTCATTCACTCTGTTATACTCTATCCCTCATTCACTCTGTGTTATTCTATCCCTCATTCACTCTGTGATACTCTATCCCTCATTCACTCTGTTATACTCTATCCCTCATTCACTCTGTGACAATCTATCCCTCATTCAATTTTGAACCTCTATCCCTCATTCACTCTGTGAAATTCTATCCCTCATTCACTCTGTGATACTCTATCCCTCATTCACTCTGTGACATTCTAACCCACATTCACTCTGTTATACTCTATCCCTCATTCACTCTGTGACAATCTATCCCTCATTCAATCTTTGAACCTCTATCCCTCATTCACTCTGTGAAATTCTATCCCTCATTCACTCTGTTATACTCTATCCCTCATTCACTCTGTGACACTCTATCTCTCATTCACTCTGTGTTATTCTATCCCTCATTCACTCTGTGATACTCTATCCCTCATTCACTGTATTATACTCTATCCCTCATTCACTCTCTGAAATTCTATCTCTCATTCACTCTGTTAAATTCTATTCCTCATTCACTCTGTGAAACTCTGTCCCTCATTCACTCTGTGATACTCAATCCCTCATTCACTTTGTGAAACTCTATCCCTCATTTACTCTGTGACAATCTATCCCTCATTCACGCTGTTATACTCTATCCCTATTCAGTCTGTGACACTCTATCCCTCATTCACTCTGTTATACTCTATCCCTCATTCACTCTCTGATACTCTATCCTTCATTCACTCTGTGATACTCTAACCTTCATTCACTCTGTAACGCTCTATCCCTCATTCACTCTGTGACTCTCTATCTCTCATTCGCTCTGTGAAATTCTATCCCTCATTCACTCTGTGATTCTCTATCCCTATTTCACTCTTTTATACTCCAACCCTCATTCACGCTGTGGTACTCTATCCCTCATTCACTCTGTTATACTCTAACCCTCATTCACTCTGCAAAACTCTATCCCTCATTCACTCTGTTATACGCTATCCCTCATTCACTCCATGACACTCTATCCCTCATTCTCTCTGTTATACTCTTTCCCTCATTCACTCTGTGACATTGTTTCCCTTTTCACTCTGTTATACTCTATCCCTCATTCACTCTGTGATACTTTATCCCTCATTTACTCTGTGACACTCTATCCCTCATTCAATCTGTTATACTCTATCCCTCATTCACTCTGTGATACTCCATTCCTCATTCACTCTCTAAAACTCTATCCCTCATTCACTCTATGAATCTCTATCCCTCATTCACTCTGTGATACTCTATCTCTCATTCACTTTGTGACACTCTATCCCTCATTCACTCTGTTATACTCTATCCCTCATTCACTCTATGATAATCTATCCCTCATTCACGCTGTTATACTCTATCCCTCATTCACTCTCTGACACTCTATCCCTCATTCACTTTGTGACACTCTATCCCTCATTCACTCTATGATAATCTATCCCTCATCACGCTGTTATACTCTATCCCTATTCAGTCTGTGACACTCTATCCCTCATTCACTCTGTTATACTCTATCCCTCATTCACTCTGTGACACTCTATCCCTCATTCACTCTGTGATACTCTATCCTTCATTCACTCTGTGATACTCTAACCTTCATTCACTCTGTGACACTCTATCCCTCATTCACGCTGTGATACTCCAACCCTTATTCACGCTGTGGTACTCTATCCCTTTTTCACTCTGTTATACTCTATCCCTCATTCACTCCTTGACACTCTATCCCTCATTCTCTCTGTTATACTCTTTCCCTCATTCACTCTGTGACATTGTTTCCCTTTTTCACTCTGTTATACTCTATCCCTCATTCAATCTGTGAAACTCTCTCCCTCATTCACTGTGTGAAATTCTATCCCTCATTCACTCTGTGGTATTCTATCCCACATTCACTCTGTGATACTCTATTCCTCATTCACTCTTTGAAACTCTATCCCTCATTCACTCTATGAATCTCTATCCATCATTCACTCTGTGATACTCTATCCCTCATTCACTCTCTGATCCTCTAACCCTCATTCACACTGTGATACTCTATCTCTCATTCACTTTGTTTCACTCTATCCCTCATTCACTCTGTGATACTCAAACGCTCATTCAATCTTTGAGACTCTATCCCTCATTCACTCTGTGATGCTCTATCCTGCATTCTCTCTTTGACCCTCTATCCCTCATTCACTCTGTGATAATCTATCCCTCATTCACGCTGTTATACTCCATCCCTCATTCACTCTGTGAAACACTATCCCTCATTCACTCTGTGATACTTATCCCTCATTCACTCTGTGACACTCTATCCCTCATTCACTCTGTTATACTCTTTCCCTCATTCACTCTGTGACACTCTATCCCTCATTCACTCTGTTATACTCTATCCCTCATTCACTCTATGATAATCTATCCCTCATTCAGGCTGTTATACTCTATCCCTCATTCACTCTGTGACACTCTATCCCTCATTCACTCTGTTATACTCTTTCCTCATTCACTCTCTGACACTCCATCCCTCATTCACTTTGTGACACTCTATCCCTCATTCACTCTGTGATAATCTATCCCTCATCACGCTGTTATACTCTATCCCTATTCAGTCTGTGACACTCTATCCCTCATTCACTCTGTGATACTCTATCCTTCATTCACTCTGTGATACTCTAACCTTCATTCACTCTGTGACACTCTATCCCTCATTCACTCTGTTATACTCTTTCCCTCATTCACTCTGTGACATTGTTTCCCTTTTCACTCTGTTATACTCTATCCCTCATTCACTCTGTGATACTTTATCCCTCAGTTACTCTGTGACACTCTATCCCTCATTCAATCTGTTATACTCTATCCCTCATTCACTCTGTGATACTCCATTCCTCATTCACTCTGTAAAACTCTATCCCTCATTCACTCTATGAATCTCTATCCCTCATTCACTCTGTGATACTCTATCTCTCATTCACTTTGTGACACTCTATCCCTCATTCACTCTGTTATACTCTATCCCTCATTCACTCTATGATAATCTATCCCTCATTCAGGCTGTTATACTCTATCCCTCATTCACTCTGTGACACTCTATCCCTCATTCACTCTGTTATACTCTTTCCTCATTCACTCTCTGACACTCCATCCCTCATTCACTTTGTGACACTCTATCCCTCATTCACTCTGTGATAATCTATCCCTCATCACGCTGTTATACTCTATCCCTATTCAGTCTGTGACACTCTATCCCTCATTCACTCTGTGATACTCTATCCTTCATTCACTCTGTGATACTCTAACCTTCATTCACTCTGTGACACTCTATCCCTCATTCACGCTGTGATACTTTATCTCTCATTCACTCTGTGAAATTCTATCCCTCATTCACTCTGTTATACTCCAACCCTTATTCACGCTGTGGTACTCTATCCCTTTTTCACTCTGTTATACTCTATCCCTCATTCACTCCTTGACACTCTATCCCTCATTCTCTCTGTTATACTCTTTCCCTCATTCACTCTGTGACATTGTTTCCCTTTTTCACTCTGTTATACTCTATCCCTCATTCACTCTGTGAAACTCTCTCCCTCATTCACTGTGTGAAATTCTATCCCTCATTCACTCTGTGGTATTCTATCCCACATTCACTCTGTGATACTCTATTCCTCATTCACTCTTTGAAACTCTATCCCTCATTCACTCTATGAATCTCTATCCCTCATTCACTCTGTGATACTCTATCCCTCATTCACTCTCTGATCCTCTAACCCTCATTCACACTGTGATACTCTATCTCACATTCACTTTGTTTCACTCTATCCCTCATTCACTCTGTGATACTCAAACCCTCATTCAATCTTTGAGACTCTATCCCTCATTCACTCTGTGATGCTCTATCCTGCATTCTCTCTTTGACCCTCTATCCCTCATTCACTCTGTGATAATCTATCCCTCATTCACGCTGTTATACTCCATCCCTCATTCACTCTGTGAAACACTATCCCTCATTCACTCTGTGATACTTATCCCTCATTCACTCTGTGACACTCTATCCCTCATTCACTCTGTTATACTCTATCCCTCATTCACTCGGTGATACTCCATTCCTCATTCACTCTGTGAAACTCTATCCCTCATTCACTCTATGAATCTCTATCCCTCATTCACTCTGTGATACTCTATCTCTCATTCACTTTGTGACACTCTATCCCTCAGTCACTCTGTTATACTCTATCCCTCATTCACTCTATGATAATCTATCCCTCATTCACGCTGTTATACTCTATCCCTCATTCACTCTGTGACACTCTATCCCTAATTCACTCTGTTATACTCTTTCCTCATTCACTCTCTGACACTCTATCCCTCATTCACTCTGTGATAATCTATCCCTCATCACGCTGTTATACTCTATCCCTATTCAGTCTGTGACACTCTATCCCTCATTCACTCTGTTATACTCTATCCCTCATTCACTCTGTGACACTCTATCCCTCATTCACTCTGTGATACTCTATCCTTCATTCACTCTGTGATACTCTAACCTTCATTCACTCTGTAACGCTCTATCCCTCATTCACTCTGTGACTCTCTATCCCTCATTCACTCTGTGACACTCTATCCCTCATTCGCTCTGTGAAATTCTATCTCTCATTCACTCTGTGAAATTCTATCTCTCATTCACTCTGTGATTATCTATCCCTATTTCACTCTTTTATACTCCAACCCTCATTCGCGCTGTGGTACTCTATCCCTCATTCACTCTGTGGTACTCTATCCCTCAATCACTCTGTAGTACTCTATCCCTCATTCACTCTGTGATACTCTATCCCTCATTCACTCTGCGAAACTCTATCCCTCATTCACTCTGTGATACTCTATCCCTCATTCACTCTGCAAATCTCAATCCCTCATTCACTCTGTTATACTCTATCCCTCATTCACTCCTTGACACTCTATCCCTCATTCTCTCTGTGACATTCTAACCCTCATTCACTCTGTTATACTCTATCCCTCATTCACTCTGTGACAATCTATCCCTCATTCAATTTTGAACCTCTATCCCTCATTCACTCTGTGAAATTCTATCCCTCATTCACTCTGTGATACTCTATCCCTCATTCACTCTGTGACATTCTAACCCACATTCACTCTGTTATACTCTATCCCTCATTCACTCTGTGACAATCTATACCTCATTCAATCTTTGAAACTCTATCCCTCATTCACTCTGTGAAATTCTATCCCTCATTCACTCTGTTATACTCTATCCCTCATTCACTCTGTGACACTCTATCTCTCATTCACTCTGTGTTATTCTATCCCTCATTCACTCTGTGATACTCTATCCCTCATTCACTGTATTATACTCTATCCCTCATTCACTCTCTGAAATTCTATCTCTCATTCACTCTGTTAAATTCTATTCCTCATTCACTCTGTGAAACTCTGTCCCTCATTCACTCTGTGATACTCAATCCCTCATTCACTTTGTGAAACTCTATCCCTCATTTACTCTGTGACAATCTATCCCTCATTCACGCTGTTATACTCTATCCCTATTCAGTCTGTGACACTCTATCCCTCATTCACTCTGTTATACTCTATCCCTCATTCACTCTCTGATACTCTATCCTTCATTCACTCTGTGATACTCTAACCTTCATTCACTCTGTAACGCTCTATCCCTCATTCACTCTGTGACTCTCTATCTCTCATTCGCTCTGTGAAATTCTATCCCTCATTCACTCTGTGATTCTCTATTCCTATTTCACTCTTTTATACTCCAACCCTCATTCACGCTGTGGTACTCTATCCCTCATTCACTCTGTTATACTCTAACCCTCATTCACTCTGCAAAACTCTATCCCTCATTCACTCTGTTATACGCTATCCCTCATTCACTCCTTGACACTCTATCCCTCATTCTCTCTGTTATACTCTTTCCCTCATTCACTCTGTGACATTGTTTCCCTTTTCACTCTGTTATACTCTATCCCTCATTCAATCTGTTATACTCTATCCCTCATTCACTCTGTGATACTCCATTCCTCATTCACTCTCTAAAACTCTATCCCTCATTCACTCTATGAATCTCTATCCCTCATTCACTCTGTGATACTCTATCTCTCATTCACTTTGTGACACTCTATCCCTCATTCACTCTGTTATACTCTATCCCTCATTCACTCTATGATAATCTATCCCTCATTCACGCTGTTATACTCTATCCCTCATTCACTCTCTGACACTCTATCCCTCATTCACTTTGTGACACTCTATCCCTCATTCACTCTATGATAATCTATCCCTCATCACGCTGTTATACTCTATCCCTATTCAGTCTGTGACACTCTATCCCTCATTCACTCTGTTATACTCTATCCCTCATTCACTCTGTGACACTCTATCCCTCATTCACTCTGTGATACTCTATCCTTCATTCACTCTGTGATACTCTAACCTTCATTCACTCTGTGACACTCTATCCCTCATTCACGCTGTGATACTCCAACCCTTATTCACGCTGTGGTACTCTATCCCTTTTTCACTCTGTTATACTCTATCCCTCATTCACTCCTTGACACTCTATCCCTCATTCTCTCTGTTATACTCTTTCCCTCATTCACTCTGTGACATTGTTTCCCTTTTTCACTCTGTTATACTCTATCCCTCATTCAATCTGTGAAACTCTCTCCCTCATTCACTGTGTGAAATTCTATCCCTCATTCACTCTGTGGTATTCTATCCCACATTCACTCTGTGATACTCTATTCCTCATTCACTCTTTGAAACTCTATCCCTCATTCACTCTATGAATCTCTATCCATCATTCACTCTGTGATACTCTATCCCTCATTCACTCTCTGATCCTCTAACCCTCATTCACACTGTGATACTCTATCTCTCATTCACTTTGTTTCACTCTATCCCTCATTCACTCTGTGATACTCAAACCCTCATTCAATCTTTGAGACTCTATCCCTCATTCACTCTGTGATGCTCTATCCTGCATTCTCTCTTTGACCCTCTATCCCTCATTCACTCTGTGATAATCTATCCCTCATTCACGCTGTTATACTCCATCCCTCATTCACTCTGTGAAACACTATCCCTCATTCACTCTGTGATACCTATCCCTCATTCACTCTGTGACACTCTATCCCTCATTCACTCTGTTATACTCTTTCCCTCATTCACTCTGTGACATTGTTTCCCTTTTCACTCTGTTATACTCTATCCCTCATTCACTCTGTGATACTTTATCCCTCAGTTACTCTGTGACACTCTATCCCTCATTCAATCTGTTATACTCTATCCCTCATTCACTCTGTGATACTCCATTCCTCATTCACTCTGTAAAACTCTATCCCTCATTCACTCTATGAATCTCTATCCCTCATTCACTCTGTGATACTCTATCTCTCATTCACTTTGTGACACTCTATCCCTCATTCACTCTGTTATACTCTATCCCTCATTCACTCTATGATAATCTATCCCTCATTCAGGCTGTTATACTCTATCCCTCATTCACTCTGTGACACTCTATCCCTCATTCACTCTGTTATACTCTTTCCTCATTCACTCTCTGACACTCCATCCCTCATTCACTTTGTGACACTCTATCCCTCATTCACTCTGTGATAATCTATCCCTCATCACGCTGTTATACTCTATCCCTATTCAGTCTGTGACACTCTATCCCTCATTCACTCTGTGATACTCTATCCTTCATTCACTCTGTGATACTCTAACCTTCATTCACTCTGTGACACTCTATCCCTCATTCACTCTGTTATACTCTTTCCCTCATTCACTCTGTGACATTGTTTCCCTTTTCACTCTGTTATACTCTATCCCTCATTCACTCTGTGATACTTTATCCCTCAGTTACTCTGTGACACTCTATCCCTCATTCAATCTGTTATACTCTATCCCTCATTCACTCTGTGATACTCCATTCCTCATTCACTCTGTAAAACTCTATCCCTCATTCACTCTATGAATCTCTATCCCTCATTCACTCTGTGATACTCTATCTCTCATTCACTTTGTGACACTCTATCCCTCATTCACTCTGTTATACTCTATCCCTCATTCACTCTATGATAATCTATCCCTCATTCAGGCTGTTATACTCTATCCCTCATTCACTCTGTGACACTCTATCCCTCATTCACTCTGTTATACTCTTTCCTCATTCACTCTCTGACACTCCATCCCTCATTCACTTTGTGACACTCTATCCCTCATTCACTCTGTGATAATCTATCCCTCATCACGCTGTTATACTCTATCCCTATTCAGTCTGTGACACTCTATCCCTCATTCACTCTGTGATACTCTATCCTTCATTCACTCTGTGATACTCTAACCTTCATTCACTCTGTGACACTCTATCCCTCATTCACGCTGTGATACTTTATCTCTCATTCACTCTGTGAAATTCTATCCCTCATTCACTCTGTTATACTCCAACCCTTATTCACGCTGTGGTACTCTATCCCTTTTTCACTCTGTTATACTCTATCCCTCATTCACTCCTTGACACTCTATCCCTCATTCTCTCTGTTATACTCTTTCCCTCATTCACTCTGTGACATTGTTTCCCTTTTTCACTCTGTTATACTCTATCCCTCATTCAATCTGTGAAACTCTCTCCCTCTTTCACTGTGTGAAATTCTATCCCTCATTCACTCTGTGGTATTCTATCCCACATTCACTCTGTGATACTCTATTCCTCATTCACTCTTTGAAACTCTATCCCTCATTCACTCTATGAATCTCTATCCCTCATTCACTCTGTGATACTCTATCCCTCATTTACTCTCTGATACTCTATCCTTCATTCACTCTGTGACACTCTATCCCTCATTCACTCTGTGACTCTCTATCTCTCATTCACTCTGTGAAATTCTATCCCTCATTCACTCTGTGATTCTCTATCCCTATTTCACTCTTTTATACTCCAACCCTCATTCACGCTGTGGTACTCTATCCCTCATTCACTCTGTTGTACTCTATCCCTCATTCACTCTGTGAAACTCTATCCCTTTTTCACTCTGTGATACTCTATCCCTCATTCACTCTGCAAATCTCAATCCCTCATTCACTCTGTTATACTCTATCCCTCATTCACTCCTTGACACTCTATCCCTCATTCTCTCTGTTATACTCTTTCCCTCATTCACTCTGTTACATTGTTTCCCTTTTTCACTCTGTTATACTCTATCCCTCATTCACTCTGTGATACTCTATCCCTCATTCACTCTGTGACATTCTAACCCTCATTCACTCTGTTATACTCTATCCCTCATTCACTCTGTGACAATCTATCCCTCATTCAATCTTTGAACCTCTATCCCTCATTCACTCTTTGAAATTCTATCCCTCATTCACTCTGTTATACTCTTTCCCTCATTCACTCTGTGACATTGTTTCCCTTTTCACTCTGTTATACTCTATCCCTCATTCACTCTGTGATACTTTATCCCTCATTTACTCTGTGACACTCTATCCCTCATTCAATCTGTTATACTCTATCCCTCATTAACTCTGTGATACTCCATTCCTCATTCACTCTGTAAAACTCTATCCCTCATTCACTCTATGAATCTCTATCCCTCATTCACTCTGTGATACTCTATCTCTCATTCACTTTGTGACACTCTATCCCTCATTCACTCTGTGATACTCAATCCCTCATTCACTTTGTGAAACTCTATCCCTCATTCACTCTGTGACAATCTATCCCTCATTCACGCTGTTATACTCTATCCCTATTCAGTCTGTGACACTCTATCCCTCATTCACTCTGTTATACTCTATCCCTCATTCACTCTCTGATACTCTATCCTTCATTCACTCTGTGATACTCTAACCTTCATTCACGCTGTAATGCTCTATCCCTCATTCACTCTGTGACTCTCTATCTCTCATTCACTCTGTGAAATTCTATCCCTCATTCACTCTGTGATTCTCTATCCCTATTTCACTCTTTTATACTCCAACCCTCATTCACGCTGTGGTACTCTATCCCTCATTCACTCTGTTATACTCTATCCCTCATTCACTCTGTGAAACTCTATCCCTCATTCACTCTGTGATAAACTATCCCTCATTCACTCTGCAAATCTCAATCCCTCATTCACTCTGTTATACTCTATCCCTCATTCACTCCTTGACACTCTATCCCTCATTCTCTCTGTTATACTCTTTCCCTCATTCACTCTGTTACATTGTTTCCCTTTTTCACTGTTATACTCTTTCCCTCATTCACTCTGTTACATTGTTTCCCTTTTTCACTGTTATACTCTATCCCTCATTCACTCTGTGACATTCTAACCCTCATTCACTCTGTTATACTCTATCCCTCATTCACTCTGTGACAATCTATCCCTCATTCAATCTTTGAACCTCTATCCCTCATTCACTCTGTGTTATTCTATCCCTCATTCACTCTGTGATACTCTATCCCTCATTCACTCTGTTATACTCTATCCCTCATTCACTCTGAAATTCTATCTCTCAATCACTCTGTTAAATTCTATCCCTCATTCAAACTGTTATACTCTTTCCCTCATTCACTCTGTGAATTCTGTCCCTCATTCACTCTGTGATACTCTATCCCTCATTCACTCTTTGAAATTCTATCCCTCATTCACTCTGTTATACTCTATCCCTCATTCACTCTGTGACCCTCTACCCCTCATTCACTCTGTGAAACTCTATCCCTCATTCACTCTGTGGTATTCTATCCCTCATTCACTCTGTGATACTCTATCCCTCATTCACTCAGTGATACTCTATCCCTCATTCATTCTGTGATACTCTATTCCTCATTCACTCTTTGAAACTCTATCCCTCATTCACTCTATGAAACTCTATCCCTCATTCACTCTGTTATACGCTATCCCTCATTCACTCCTTGACACTCTATCCCTCATTCTCTCTGTTATACTCTTTCCCTCGTTCACTCTGTGACATTGTTTCCCTTTTCACTCTGTGATACTCTATCCCTCATTCACTCTCTGATCCTCTAACCCTCATTCACACTGTGATACTCTATCTCTCATTCACTTTGTTTCACTCTATCCCTCATTCACTCTGTGATACTCAAAACCTCATTCAATCTTTGAGACTCTATCCCTCATTCACTCTGTGATGCTCTATCCTGCATTCTCTCTTTGACCCTCTATCCCTCATTTACTCTGTTATGCTCTATCCCTCATTCACTCTGTGATAATCTATCCCTCATTCACGCTGTTACACTCTATCCATCATTCACTCTGTGAAACACTATCCCTCATTCACTCTGTGATACTCTATCCCTCATTCACTCTGTTATACTCTATCCCTCATTCACTCTATGATAATCTATCCCTCATTCACGCTGTTATACTCTATCCCTCATTCACTCTCTGATACTCTATCCTTCATTCACTCTGTGATACTCTAACCTTCATTCACTCTGTAACGCTCTATCCCTCAATCACTCTGTGACTCTCTATCTCTCATTCACTCTGTGAAATTCTATCCCTCATTCACTCTGTGATTCTCTATCCCTATTTCACTCTTTTATACTCCAACCCTCATTCACGCTGTGGTACTCTATCCCTCATTCATATGTTATACTCTATCCCTCATTCACTCTGTGAAACTCTATCCCTCATTCACTCTGTGATAAACTATCCCTCATTCACTCTGCAAATCTCAATCCCTCATTCACTCTGTTATACTCTATCCCTCATTCACTCCTTGACACTCTATCCCTCATTCTCTCTGTTATACTCTTTCCCTCATTCACTCTGTTACATTGTTTCCCTTTTTCACTCTGTTATACTCTATCCCTCATTCACTCTGTGACAATCTATCCCTCATTCAATCTTTGAAATTCTATCCCTCATTCACTCTGTTATACTCTATCCCTCATTCACTCTGTGACACTCTACCCCTCATTCACTCTGTGAAACTCTATCCCTCATTCACTCTGTGGTATTCTATCCCTCATTCACTCTGTGATACTCTATCCCTCATTCACTCAGCGATACTCTATCCCTCATTCACTCTGTGATACTCTATTCCTCATTCACTGTTTGAAACTCTATCCCTCATTCACTCTATGAAACTCTATCCCTCATTCACTCTGTTGTACGCTATCCCTCATTCACTCCTTGACACTCTATCCCTCATTCTCTCTGTTATACTCTTTCCCTCATTCACTCTGTGACATTGTTTCCCTTTTCACTCTGTGATACTCTATCCCTCATTCACTCTCTGATCCTCTAACCCTCATTCACACTGTGATACTCTATCTCTCATTCACTTTGTTTCACTCTATCCCTCATTCACTCTGTGATACTCAAAACCTCATTCAATCTTTGAGACTCTATCCCTCATTCACTCTGTGATGCTCTATCCTGCATTCTCTCTTTGACCCTCTATCCCTCATTTACTCTGTTATGCTCTATCCCTCATTCACTCTGTGATAATCTATCCCTCATTCACGCTGTTATAATCTATCCATCATTCACTCTGTGAAACACTATCCCTCATTCACTCTGTGATACTCTATCCCTCATTCACTCTGTTATACTCTATCCCTCTTTCACTCTGTGATACTCCATTCCTCATTCACTCTGTGAAACTCTATCCCTCATTCACTCTATGAATCTCTATCCCTCATTCACTCTGTGATACTCTATCTCTCATTCACTTTGTGACACTCTATCCCTCATTCACTCTGTTATACTCTTTCCTCATTCACTCTCTGACACTCTATCCCTCATTCACTTTGTGACACTCTATCCCTCATTCACTCTGTGATGCTCTATCCTGCATTCTCTCTTTGACCCTCTATCCCTCATTCACTCAATGATAATCTATCCCTCATTCACGCTGTTATACTATATCCCTCATTCACTCTGTGAAACACTATCCCTCATTCACTCTGTGATACTTATCCCTCATTCACTCTGTGACACTCTATCCCTCATTCACTCTGTTATACTCTATCCCTCATTCACTCTGTGATACTCCATTCCTCATTCACTCTGTGAAACTCTATCCCTCATTCACTCTATGAATCTCTATCCCTCATTCACTCTGTGATACTCTATCTCTCATTCACTTTGTGACACTCTATCCCTCATTCACTCTGTTATACTCTATCCCTCATTCACTCTATGATAATCTATCCCTCATTCACGCTGTTATACTCTATCCCTCATTCACTCTGTGACACTCTATCCCTCATTCACTCTGTTATACTCTTTCCTCATTCACTCTCTGACACTCTATCCCTCATTCACTTTGTGACACTCTATCCCTCATTCACTCTGTGATAATCTTTCCCTCATCATGCTGTTATACTCTATCCCTATTCAGTCTGTGACACTCTATCCCTCATTCACTCTGTTATACTCTATCCCTCATTCACTCTGTGACACTCTATCCCTCATTCACTCTGTGATACTCTATCCTTCATTCACTCTGTGATACTCTAACCTTCATTCACTCTGTGACACTCAATCCCTCATTCACTCAGTGACACTCTATCCCTCATTCACGCTGTGATACTTTATCTCTCATTCACTCTGTGAAATTCTATCCCTCATTCACACTGTTATACTCCAACCCTTATTCCCGCTGTGGTACTCTATCCCTTTTTCACTCTGTTATACTCTATCCCTCATTCACTCCTTGACACTCTATCCCTCATTCTCTCTGTTATACTCTTTCCCTCATTCACTCTGTGACATTGTTTCCCTTTTTCACTCTGTTATACTCTATCCCTCATTCAATCTGTGAAACTCTCTCCCTCATTCACTGTGTGAAATTCCATCCCTCATTCACTCTGTGGTATTCTATCCCACATTCACTCTGTGATACTCTATTCCTCATTCACTCTTTGAAACTCTATCCCTCATTCACTCTATGAAACTCTATCCCTCATTCACTCTGTTATACTCTATCCCTCATTCACTCTCTGATACTCTATCCTTCATTCACTCTGTGACACTCTATCCCTCATTCACTCTGTGACTCTCTATCTCTCATTCACTCTGTGAAATTCTATCCCTCATTCACTCTGTGATTCTCTATCCCTATTTCACTCTTTTATACTCCAACCCTCATTCACGCTGTGGTACTCTATCCCTCATTCACTCTGTTGTACTCTATCCCTCATTCACTCTGTGAAACTCTATCCCTTTTTCACTCTGTGATACTCTATCCCTCATTCACTCTGCAAATCTCAATCCCTCATTCACTCTGTTATACTCTATCCCTCATTCACTCCTTGACACTCTATCCCTCATTCTCTCTGTTATACTCTTTCCCTCATTCACTCTGTTACATTGTTTCCCTTTTTCACTCTGTTATACTCTATCCCTCATTCACTCTGTGATACTCTATCCCTCATTCACTCTGTGACATTCTAACCCTCATTCACTCTGTTATACTCTATCCCTCATTCACTCTGTGACAATCTATCCCTCATTCAATCTTTGAACCTCTATCCCTCATTCACTCTTTGAAATTCTATCCCTCATTCACTCTGTTATACTCTTTCCCTCATTCACTCTGTGACATTGTTTCCCTTTTCACTCTGTTATACTCTATCCCTCATTCACTCTGTGATACTTTATCCCTCATTTACTCTGTGACACTCTATCCCTCATTCAATCTGTTATACTCTATCCCTCATTCACTCTGTGATACTCCATTCCTCATTCACTCTGTAAAACTCTATCCCTCATTCACTCTATGAATCTCTATCCCTCATTCACTCTGTGATACTCTATCTCTCATTCACTTTGTGACACTCTATCCCTCATTCACTCTGTGATACTCAATCCCTCATTCACTTTGTGAAACTCTATCCCTCATTCACTCTGTGACAATCTATCCCTCATTCACGCTGTTATACTCTATCCCTATTCAGTCTGTGACACTCTATCCCTCATTCACTCTGTTATACTCTATCCCTCATTCACTCTCTGATACTCTATCCTTCATTCACTCTGTGATACTCTAACCTTCATTCACGCTGTAATGCTCTATCCCTCATTCACTCTGTGACTCTCTATCTCTCATTCACTCTGTGAAATTCTATCCCTCATTCACTCTGTGATTCTCTATCCCTATTTCACTCTTTTATACTCCAACCCTCATTCACGCTGTGGTACTCTATCCCTCATTCACTCTGTTATACTCTATCCCTCATTCACTCTGTGAAACTCTATCCCTCATTCACTCTGTGATAAACTATCCCTCATTCACTCTGCAAATCTCAATCCCTCATTCACTCTGTTATACTCTATCCCTCATTCACTCCTTGACACTCTATCCCTCATTCTCTCTGTTATACTCTTTCCCTCATTCACTCTGTTACATTGTTTCCCTTTTTCACTGTTATACTCTATCCCTCATTCACTCTGTGATACTCTATCCCTCATTCACTCTGTGACATTCTAACCCTCATTCACTCTGTTATACTCTATCCCTCATTCACTCTGTGACAATCTATCCCTCATTCAATCTTTGAACCTCTATCCCTCATTCACTCTGTGTTATTCTATCCCTCATTCACTCTGTGATACTCTATCCCTCATTCACTCTGTTATACTCTATCCCTCATTCACTCTGAAATTCTATCTCTCAATCACTCTGTTAAATTCTATCCCTCATTCAAACTGTTATACTCTTTCCCTCATTCACTCTGTGAAACTCTGTCCCTCATTCACTCTGTGATACTCTATCCCTCATTCACTCTGCAAAACTCTATCCCTCATTCACTCTGTTATACGCTATCCCTCATTCACTCCTTGACACTCTATCCCTCATTCTCTCTGTTATACTCTTTCCCTCATTCACTCTGTGACATTGTTTCCCTTTTCACTCTGTTATACTCTATCCCTCATTCACTCTGTGATACTTTATCCCTCATTTACTCTGTGACACTCTATCCCTCATTCACTCTGTTATACTCTATCCCTCATTCACTCTGTGATACTCCATTCCTCATTCACTCTGGAAAACTCTATCCCTCATTCACTCTATGAATCTCTATCCCTCATTCACTCTGTGATACTCTATCTCTCATTCACTTTGTGACACTCTATCCCTCATTCACTCTGTGATACTCAATCCCTCATTCACTTTGTGAAACTCTATCCCTCATTCACTCTGTGACAATCTATCCCTCATTCACGCTGTTATACTCTATCCCTATTCAGTCTGTGACACTCTATCCCTCATTCACTCTGTTATACTCTATCCCTCATTCACTCTCTGATACTCTATCCTTCATTCACTCTGTGATACTCTAACCTTCATTCACTCTGTAATGCTCTATCCCTCATTCACTCTGTGACTCTCTATCTCTCATTCACTCTGTGAAATTCTATCCCTCATTCACTCTGTGATTCTCTATCCCTATTTCACTCTTTTATACTCCAACCCTCATTCACGCTGTGGTACTCTATCCCTCATTCACTCTGTTATACTCTATCCCTCATTCACTCTGTGAAACTCTATCCCTCATTCACTCTGTGATAAACTATCCCTCATTCACTCTGCAAATCTCAATCCCTCATTCACTCTGTTATACTCTATCCCTCATTCACTCCTTGACACTCTATCCCTCATTCTCTCTGTTATACTCTTTCCCTCATTCACTCTGTTACATTGTTTCCCTTTTTCACTCTGTTATACTCTATCCCTCATTCACTCTGTGATACTCTATCCCTCATTCACTCTGTGACATTCTAACCCTCATTCACTCTGTTATACTCTATCCCTCATTCACTCTGTGACAATCTATCCCTCATTCAATCTTTGAACCTCTATCCCTCATTCACTCTTTGAAATTCTATCCCTCATTCACTCTGTTATACTCTATCCCTCATTCACTCTGTGACACTCTAACCCTCATTCACTCTGTGAAACTCTATCCCTCATTCACTCTGTGGTATTCTATCCCTCATTCACTCTGTGATACTCTATCCCTCATTCACTCAGTGATACTCTATCCCTCATTCATTCTGTGATACTCTATTCCTCATTCACTCTTTGAAACTCTATCCCTCATTCACTCTATGAAACTCTAACCCTCATTCACTCTGTTATACGCTATCCCTCATTCACTCCTTGACACTCTATCCCTCATTCTCTCTGTTATACTCTTTCCCTCGTTCACTCTGTGACATTGTTTCCCTTTTCACTCTGTGATACTCTATCCCTCATTCACTCTCTGATCCTCTAACCCTCATTCACACTGTGATACTCTATCTCTCATTCACTTTGTTTCACTCTATCCCTCATTCACTCTGTGATACTCAAAACCTCATTCAATCTTTGAGACTCTATCCCTCATTCACTCTGTGATGCTCTATCCTGCATTCTCTCTTTGACCCTCTATCCCTCATTTACTCTGTTATGCTCTATCCCTCATTCACTCTGTGATAATCTATCCCTCATTCACGCTGTTACACTCTATCCATCATTCACTCTGTGAAACACTATCCCTCATTCACTCTGTGATACTCTATCCCTCATTCACTCTGTTATACTCTATCCCTCATTCACTCTGTGATACTCCATTCCTCATTCACTCTGTAAAACTCTATCCCTCATTCACTCTATGAATCTCTATCCCTCATTCACTCTGTGATACTCTATCTCTCATTCACTTTGTGACACTCTATCCCTCATTCACTCTGTTATACTCTATCCCTCATTCACTCTATGATAATCTATCCCTCATTCACGCTGTTATACTCTATCCCTCATTCACTCTCTGATACTCTATCCTTCATTCACTCTGTGATACTCTAACCTTCATTCACTCTGTAACGCTCTATCCCTCAATCACTCTGTGACTCTCTATCTCTCATTCACTCTGTGAAATTCTATCCCTCATTCACTCTGTGATTCTCTATCCCTATTTCACTCTTTTATACTCCAACCCTCATTCACGCTGTGGTACTCTATCCCTCATTCACTCTGTTATACTCTATCCCTCATTCACTCTGTGAAACTCTATCCCTCATTCACTCTGTGATAAACTATCCCTCATTCACTCTGCAAATCTCAATCCCTCATTCACTCTGTTATACTCTATCCCTCATTCACTCCTTGACACTCTATCCCTCATTCTCTCTGTTATACTCTTTCCCTCATTCACTCTGTTACATTGTTTCCCTTTTTCACTCTGTTATACTCTATCCCTCATTCACTCTGTGATACTCTATCCCTCATTCACTCTGTGACATTCTAACCCTCATTCACTCTGTTATACTCTATCCCTCATTCACTCTGTGACAATCTATCCCTCATTCAATCTTTGAACCTCTATCCCTCATTCACTCTTTGAAATTCTATCCCTCATTCACTCTGTTATACTCTATCCCTCATTCACTCTGTGACACTCTACCCCTCATTCACTCTGTGAAACTCTATCCCTCATTCACTCTGTGGTATTCTATCCCTCATTCACTCTGTGATACTCTATCCCTCATTCACTCAGTGATACTCTATCCCTCATTCATTCTGTGATACTCTATTCCTCATTCACTCTTTGAAACTCTATCCCTCATTCACTCTATGAAACTCTAACCCTCATTCACTCTGTTATACGCTATCCCTCATTCACTCCTTGACACTCTATCCCTCATTCTCTCTGTTATACTCTTTCCCTCGTTCACTCTGTGACATTGTTTCCCTTTTCACTCTGTGATACTCTATCCCTCATTCACTCTCTGATCCTCTAACCCTCATTCACACTGTGATACTCTATCTCTCATTCACTTTGTTTCACTCTATCCCTCATTCACTCTGTGATACTCAAAACCTCATTCAATCTTTGAGACTCTATCCCTCATTCACTCTGTGATGCTCTATCCTGCATTCTCTCTTTGACCCTCTATCCCTCATTTACCCTGTTATGCTCTATCCCTCATTCACTCTGTGATAATCTATCCCTCATTCACGCTGTTACACTCTATCCATCATTCACTCTGTGAAACACTATCCCTCATTCACTCTGTGATACTCTATCCCTCATTCACTCTGTAAAACTCTATCCCTCATTCACTCTATGAATCTCTATCCCTCATTCACTCTGTGATACTCTATCTCTCATTCACTTTGTGACACTCTATCCCTCATTCACTCTGTTATACTCTATCCCTCATTCACTCTATGATAATCTATCCCTCATTCACGCTGTTATACTCTATCCCTCATTCACTCTCTGATACTCTATCCTTCATTCACTCTGTGATACTCTAACCTTCATTCACTCTGTAACGCTCTATCCCTCAATCACTCTGTGACTCTCTATCTCTCATTCACTCTGTGAAATTCTATCCCTCATTCACTCTGTGATTCTCTATCCCTATTTCACTCTTTTATACTCCAACCCTCATTCACGCTGTGGTACTCTATCCCTCATTCACTATGTTATACTCTATCCCTCATTCACTCTGTGAAACTCTATCCCTCATTCACTCTGTGATAAACTATCCCTCATTCACTCTGCAAATCTCAATCCCTCATTCACTCTGTTATACTCTATCCCTCATTCACTCCTTGACACTCTATCCCTCATTCTCTCTGTTATACTCTTTCCCTCATTCACTCTGTTACATTGTTTCCCTTTTTCACTCTGTTATACTCTATCCCTCATTCACTCTGTTATACTCTATCCCTCATTCACTCTGTGACAATCTATCCCTCATTCAATCTTTGAAATTCTATCCCTCATTCACTCTGTTATACTCTATCCCTCATTCACTCTGTGACACTCTACCCCTCATTCACTCTGTGAAACTCTATCCCTCATTCACTCTGTGGTATTCTATCCCTCATTCACTCTGTGATACTCTATCCCTCATTCACTCAGCGATACTCTATCCCTCATTCACTCTGTGATACCCTATTCCTCATTCACTCTTTGAAACTCTATCCCTCATTCACTCTATGAAACTCTATCCCTCATTCACTCTGTTGTACGCTATCCCTCATTCACTCCTTGACACTCTATCCCTCATTCTCTCTGTTATACTCTTTCCCTCATTCACTCTGTGACATTGTTTCCCTTTTCACTCTGTGATACTCTATCCCTCATTCACTCTCTGATCCTCTAACCCTCATTCACACTGTGATACTCTATCTCTCATTCACTTTGTTTCACTCTATCCCTCATTCACTCTGTGATACTCAAAACCTCATTCAATCTTTGAGACTCTATCCCTCATTCACTCTGTGATGCTCTATCCTGCATTCTCTCTTTGACCCTCTATCCCTCATTTACTGTTATGCTCTATCCCTCATTCACTCTGTGATAATCTATCCATCATTCACTCTGTGAAACACTATCCCTCATTCACTCTGTGATACTCTATCCCTCATTCACTCTGTTATCCTCTATCCCTCTTTCACTCTGTGATACTCCATTCCTCATTCACTCTGTGAAACTCTATCAATCATTCACTCTATGAATCTCTATCCCTCATTCACTCTGTGATACTCTATCTCTCATTCACTTTGTGACACTCTATCCCTCATTCACTCTGTTATACTCTTTCCTCATTCACTCTCTGACACTCTATCCCTCATTCACTTTGTGACACTCTATCCCTCATTCACTCTGTGATAATCTATCCCTCATCATGCTGTTATACTCTATCCCTATTCAGTCTGTGACACTCTATCCCTCATTCACTCTGTTATACTCTATCCCTCATTCACTCTGTGACACTCTATCCCTCATTCACTCTGTGATACTCTATCCTTCATTCACTCTGTGATACTCTAACCTTCATTCACTCTGTGACACTCAATCCCTCATTCACTCAGTGACACTCTATCCCTCATTCACTCTGTGATACTTTATCTCTCATTCACTCTGTGAAATTCTATCCCTCATTCACACTGTTATACTCCAACCCTTATTCCCGCTGTGGTACTCTATCCCTTTTTCACTCTGTTATACTCTATCCCTCATTCACTCCTTGACACTCTATCCCTCATTCTCTCTGTTATACTCTTTCCCTCATTCACTCTGTGACATTGTTTCCCTTTTTCACTCTGTTATACTCTATCCCTCATTCAATCTGTGAAACTCTCTCCCTCATTCACTGTGCGAAATTCTATCCCTCATTCACTCTGTGGTATTCTATCCCACATTCACTCTGTGATACTCTATTCCTCATTCACTCTTTGAAACTCTATCCCTCATTCACTCGAGGAAACTCTATCCCTCATTCACTCTGTTATACTCTATCCCTCATTCACTCTCTGATACTCTATCCTTCATTCACTCTGTGACACTCTATCCCTCATTCACTCTGTGACTCTCTATCTCTCATTCACTCTGTGAAATTCTATCCCTCATTCACTCTGTGGTTCTCTATCCCTATTTCACTCTTTTATACTCCAACCCTCATTCACGCTGTGGTACTCTATCCCTCATTCACTCTGTTATACTCTATCCCTCATTCACTCTGTGAAACTCTATCCCTCATTCACTCTGTGATAATCTATCCCTCATTCACTCTGCAAATCTCAATCCCTCATCCACTCTGTTATACTCTATCCCTCATTCACTCCTTGACACTCTATCCCTCATTCTCTCTGTTATACTCTTTCCCTCATTCACTCTGTTACATTGTTTCCCTTTTTCACTCTGTTATACTCTATCCCTCATTCACTCTGTGATACTCTATCCCTCATTCACTCTGTGACATTCTAACCCTCATTCACTCTGTTATACTCTATCCCTCATTCACTCTGTGACAATCTTTCCCCATTCAATCTTTGAACCTCTATCCCTCATTCACTCTTTGAAATTCTATCCCTCATTCAGTCTGTTATACTCTATCCCTCATTCACTCTGTGACACTCTACCCCTCATTCACTCTGTGAAACTCTATCCCTCATTCACTCTGTGGTATTCTATCCCTCATTCACTCTGTGATACTCTATCCCTCATTCACTCTGTGATACTCTATCCCTCATTCACTCTGTGATACTCAATCCCTCATTCACTCTGTGACACTCTATCCCTCATTCACTCTGTGATGCTCTATCCCTCATTCACTCTGTGACCCTTTATCCCTCATTTACTCTGTTATACTCTATCCCTCATTCCCTCTGTGATAATCTATCCCTCATTCACGCTGTTATACTCTATCCCTATTCAGTCTGTGACACTCTATCCCTCATTCTCTCTGTTATACTGTATCCCTTATTCACTCTCTGATACTCTATCCTTCATTCACTCTGTGATTCTCTAACCTTCATTCACTCTGTTAAACTCTATTCCTCATTCACTCTGTGACACTCTATCTCTCATTCACTCTGTGTTATTCTATCCCTCATTCACTCTGTGATACTCTGTCCCTCATTCACTCTGTTATACTCTATCCCTCATTCACTCTGAAATTCTATCTCTCATTCACTCTGTTAAATTCTATCCCTCATTCAAACTGTTATACTCTTTCCCTCATTCACTCTGTGATACTCAAACCATCATTCAATCTTTGAGACTCTATCCCTCATTCACTCTGTGATGCTCTATCCTGCATTCTCTCTTTGACCCTCTATCCCTCATTCACTCTGTGATAATCTATCCCTCATTCACGCTGTTATACTCCATCCCTCATTCACTCTGTGAAACACTATCCCTCATTCACTCTGTGATACTTATCCCTCATTCACTCTGTGACACTCTATCCCTCATTCACTCTGTGACACTCTATCCCTCATTCACTCTGTGATAATCTATCCCTCATCACGCTGTTATACTCTATCCCTATTCAGTCTGTGACACTCTATCCCTCATTCACTCTGTTATACTCTATCCCTCATTCACTCTGTGACACTCTATCCCTCATTCACTCTGTGATACTCTATCCTTCATTCACTCTGTGATACTCTAACCTTCATTCACTCTGTGACACTCTATCCCTCATTCACTCAGTGACACTCTATCCCTCATTCGCTCTGTGATACTTTATCTCTCATTCACTCTGTGAAATTCTATCCCTCATTCACTCTGTTATACTCCAACCCTTATTCACGCTGTGGTACCCTATCCCTTTTTCACTCTGTTATACTCTATCCCTCATTCACTCCTTGACACTCTATCCATCATTCTCTCTGTTATACTCTTTCCCTCAATCACTCTGTGACATTGTTTCCCTTTTTCACTCTGTTATACTCTATCCCTCATTCAATCTGTGAAACTCTCTCCCTCATTCACTGTGTGAAATTCTATCCCTCATTCACTCTGTGGTATTCTATCCCACATTCACTCTGTGATACTCTATCCCACATTCACTGTGTGATACTCTATTCCTCATTCACTCTGTGATACTCTATCCCTCATTCACTCTGCAAAACTCTATCCCTCATTCACTCTGTTATACGCTATCCCTCATTCACTCATTGACACTCTATCCCTCATTCTCTCTGTTATACTCTTTCCCTCATTCACTCTGTGACATTGTTTCCCTTTTCACTCTGTGATACTCTATCCCTCATTCACTCTCTGATCCTCTAACCCTCATTCAAACTGTGATACTCTATCTCTCATTCACTTTGTTTCACTCTATCCCTCATTCACTCTGTGATACTCAAACCCTCATTCAATCTTTGAGACTCTATCCCTCATTCACTCTGTGATGCTCTATCCTGCATTCTCTCTTTGACCCTCTATCCCTCATTCACTCTGTGATAATCTATCCCTCATTCACGCTGTTATACTCCATCCCTCATTCACTCTGTGAAACACTATCCCTCATTCACTCTGTGATACTTATCCCTCATTCACTCTGTGACACTCTATCCCTCATTCACTCTGTTATACTCTATCCCTCATTCACTCCTTGACACTCTATCCCTCATTCTCTCTGTTATACGCTTTCCCTCATTCACTCTGTGACATTGTTTCCCTTTTTCACTCTGTTATACTCTATCCCTCATTCAATCTGTGAAACTCTCTCCCTCATTCACTGTGTGAAATTCTATCCCTCATTCACTCTGTGGTATTCTATCCCACATTCACTCTGTGATACTCTATCCCACATTCACTGTGTGATACTCTATTCCTCATTCACTCTGTGATACTCTATCCCTCATTCACTCTGCAAAACTCTATCCCTCATTCACTCTGTTATACGCTATCCCTCATTCACTCATTGACACTCTATCCCTCATTCTCTCTGTTATACTCTTTCCCTCATTCACTCTGTGACATTGTTTCCCTTTTCACTCTGTGATACTCTATCCCTCATTCACTCTCTGATCCTCTAACCCTCATTCACACTGTGATACTCTATCTCTCATTCACTTTGTTTCACTCTATCCCTCATTCACTCTGTGATACTCAAACCCTCATTCAATCTTTGAGACTCTATCCCTCATTCACTCTGTGATGCTCTATCCTGCATTCTCTCTTTGACCCTCTATCCCTCATTCACTCTGTGATAATCTATCCCTCATTCACGCTGTTGTAAACCATACCTCATTCACTCTGTGAAACACTATCCCTCATTCACTCTGTGACACTCTATCCCTCATTCACTCTGTGACACTCTATCCCTCATTCACTCTGTGATAATCTATCCCTCATCACGCTGTTATACTCTATCCCTATTCAGTCTGTGACACTCTATCCCTCATTCACTCTGTTATACTCTATCCCTCATTCACTCTGTGACACTCTATCCCTCATTCACTCTGTGATACTCTATCCTTCATTCACTCTGTGATACTCTAACCTTCATTCACTCTGTGACACTCTATCCCTCATTCACTCAGTGACACTCTATCCCTCATTCGCTCTGTGATACTTTATCTCTCATTCACTCTGTGAAATTCTATCCCTCATTCACTCTGTTATACTCCAACCCTTATTCACGCTGTGGTACTCTATCCCTTTTTCACTCTGTTATACTCTATCCCTCATTCACTCCTTGACACTCTATCCCTCATTCTCTCTGTTATACTCTTTCCCTCAATCACTCTGTGACATTGTTTCCCTTTTTCACTCTGTTATACTCTATCCCTCATTCAATCTGTGAAACTCTCTCCCTCATTCACTGTGTGAAATTCTATCCCTCATTCACTCTGTGGTATTCTATCCCACATTCACTCTGTGATACTCTATCCCACATTCACTGTGTGATACTCTATTCCTCATTCACTCTGTGATACTCTATCCCTCATTCACTCTGCAAAACTCTATCCCTCATTCACTCTGTTATACGCTATCCCTCATTCACTCATTGACACTCTATCCCTCATTCTCTCTGTTATACTCTTTCCCTCATTCACTCTGTGACATTGTTTCCCTTTTCACTTTGTGATACTCTATCCCTCATTCACTCTCTGATCCTCTAACCCTCATTCACACTGTGATACTCTATCTCTCATTCACTTTGTTTCACTCTATCCCTCATTCACTCTGTGATACTCAAACCCTCATTCAATCTTTGAGACTCTATCCCTCATTCACTCTGTGATGCTCTATCCTGCATTCTCTCTTTGACCCTCTATCCCTCATTTACTCTGTTATGCTCTATCCCTCATTCACACTGTGATAATCTATCCCTCATTCACGCTGTTATACTCTATCCCTCCTTCACTCTGTGAAACACTATCCCTCATTCACTCTGTGATACTCTATCCCTCATTCACTCTGTGACACTCTATCCCTCATTCACTCTGTTATACTCTATCCCTCTTTCACTCTGTGATACTCCATTCCTCATTCACTCTGTGAATCTCTATCCCTCATTCACTCTATGAATCTCTGTCCCTCATTCACTCTGTGATACTCTATCTCTCATTCACTTTGTGACACTCTATCCCTCATTCACTCTGTTATACTGTATCCCTCATTCACTCTATGATAATCTATCCCTCATTCACTCTGTTATACTCTTTCCTCATTCACTCTCTGACACTCTATCCCTCATTCACTTTGTGACACTCTATCCCTCATTCACTCTGTGATAATCTATCCCTCATCATGCTGTTATACTCTATCCCTATTCAGTCTGTGACACTCTATCCCTCATTCACTCCGTGACACTCTATCCCTCATTCACTCTGTGATACTCTATCCTTCATTCACTCTGTGATACTCTAACCTTCATTCACTCTGTGACACTCTATCCCTCATTCACTCAGTGACATTCTATCCCTCATTCACTCTGTGATACTTTATCTCTCATTCACTCTGTGAAATTCTATCCCTCATTCACTCTGTTATACTCCAACCCTTATTCACGCTGTGGTACTCTATCACTTTTTCACTCTGTTATACTCTATCCCTCATTCACTCCTTGACACTCTATCCCTCATTCTCTCTGTTATACTCTTTCCCTCATTCACTCTGTGACATTGTTTCCCTTTTTCACTCTGTTATACTCTATCCCTCATTCAATCTGTGAAACTCTCTCCCTCATTCACTGTGTGAAATTCTATCCCTCATTCACTCTGTGGTATTCTATCCCACATTCCCTCTGTGATACTCTATCCCTCATTCACTCTTTGAAACTCTATCCCTCATTCACTCTATGAAACTCTATCCCTCATTCACTCTCTGATCCTCTAACCCTCATTCACACTGTGATACTCTATCTCCCATTCACTTTGTTTCACTCTATCCCTCATTCACTCTGTGATACTCAAACCCTCATTCAATCTTTGAGACTCTATCCCTCATTCACTCTGTGATGCTCTATCCTGCATTCTCTCTTTGACCCTCTATCCCTCATTCACTCTGTGATAATCTATCCCTCATTCACGCTGTTATACTCCATCCCTCATTCACTCTGTGAAACACTATCCCTCATTCACTCTGTGATACTTATCCCTCATTCACTCTGTGACACTCTATCCCTCATTCACTCTGTGACTCTCTATCCCTCATTCACTCTGTGATAATCTATCCCTCATCACGCTGTTATACTCTATCCCTATTCAGTCTGTGACACTCTATCCCTCATTCACTCTGTTATACTCTATCCCTCATTCACTCTGTGACACTCTATCCCTCATTCACTCTGTGATACTCTATCCTTCATTCACTCTGTGATACTCTAACCTTCATTCACTCTGTGACACTCTATCCCTCATTCACTCAGTGACACTCTATCCCTCATTCGCTCTGTGATACTTTATCTCTCATTCACTCTGTGAAATTCTATCCCTCATTCACTCTGTTATACTCCAACCCTTATTCACGCTGTGGTACTCTATCCCTTTTTCACTCTGTTATACTCTATCCCTCATTCACTCCTTGACACTCTATCCATCATTCTCTCTGTTATACTCTTTCCCTCAATCACTCTGTGACATTGTTTCCCTTTTTCACTCTGTTATACTCTATCCCTCATTCAATCTGTGAAACTCTCTCCCTCATTCACTGTGTGAAATTCTATCCCTCATTCACTCTGTGGTATTATATCCCACATTCACTCTGTGATACTCTATCCCACATTCACTGTGTGATACTCTATTCCTCATTCACTCTGTGATACTCTATCCCTCATTCACTCTGCAAAACTCTATCCCTCATTCACTCTGTTATACGCTATCCCTCATTCACTCATTGACACTCTATCCCTCATTCTCTCTGTTATACTCTTTCCCTCATTCACTCTGTGACATTGTTTCCCTTTTCACTCTGTGATACTCTATCCCTCATTCACTCTCTGATCCTCTAACCCTCATTCACACTGTGATACTCTATCTCTCATTCACTTTGTTTCACTCTATCCCTCATTCACTCTGTGATACTCAAACCCTCATTCAATCTTTGAGACTCTATCCCTCATTCACTCTGTGATGCTCTATCCTGCATTCTCTCTTTGACCCTCTATCCCTCATTCACTCTGTGATAATCTATCCCTCATTCACGCTGTTATACTCCATCCCTCATTCACTCTGTGAAACACTATCCCTCATTCACTCTGTGATACTTATCCCTCATTCACTCTGTGACACTCTATCCCTCATTCACTCTGTTATACTCTATCCCTCATTCACTCCTTGACACTCTATCCCTCATTCTCTCTGTTATACTCTTTCCCTCATTCACTCTGTGACATTGTTTCCCTTTTTCACTCTGTTATACTCTATCCCTCATTCACTCTGTGATACTCTATCCCTCATTCACTCTCTGATCCTCTAACCCTCATTCACACTGTGATACTCTATCTCTCATTCACTTTGTTTCACTCTATCCCTCATTCACTCTGTGATACTCAAATCCTCATTCAATCTTTGAGACTCTATCCCTCATTCACTCTGTGATGCTCTATCCTGCATTCTCTCTTTGACCCTCTATCCCTCATTCACTCTGTGATAATCTATCCCTCATTCACGCTGTTGTACTCCATCCCTCATTCACTCTGTGAAACACTATCCGTCATTCACTCTGTGATACTTATCCCTCATTCACTCTGTGACACTCTATCCCTCATTCACTCTGTGACACTCTATCCCTCATTCACTCTGTGATAATCTATCCCTCATCACGCTGTTATACTCTATCCCTATTCAGTCTGTGACACTCTATCCCTCATTCACTCTGTTATACTCTATCCCTCATTCACTCTGTGACACTCTATCCCTCATTCACTCTGTGATACTCTATCCTTCATTCACTCTGTGATACTCTAACCTTCATTCACTCTGTGACACTCTATCCCTCATTCACTCAGTGACACTCTATCCCTCATTCGCTCTGTGATACTTTATCTCTCATTCACTCTGTGAAATTCTATCCCTCATTCACTCTGTTATACTCCAACCCTTATTCACGCTGTGGTACTCTATCCCTTTTTCACTCTGTTATACTCTATCCCTCATTCACTCCTTGACACTCTATCCCTCATTCTCTCTGTTATACTCTTTCCCTCAATCACTCTGTGACATTGTTTCCCTTTTTCACTCTGTTATACTCTATCCCTCATTCAATCTGTGAAACTCTCTCCCTCATTCACTGTGTGAAATTCTATCCCTCATTCACTCTGTGGTATTCTATCCCACATTCACTCTGTGATACTCTATCCCACATTCACTGTGTGATACTCTATTCCTCATTCACTCTGTGATACTCTATCCCTCATTCACTCTGCAAAACTCTATCCCTCATTCACTCTGTTATACGCTATCCCTCATTCACTCATTGACACTCTATCCCTCATTCTCTCTGTTATACTCTTTCCCTCATTCACTCTGTGACATTGTTTCCCTTTTCACTCTGTGATACTCTATCCCTCATTCACTCTCTGATCCTCTAACCCTCATTCACACTGTGATACTCTATCTCTCATTCACTTTGTTTCACTCTATCCCTCATTCACTCTGTGATACTCAAACCCTCATTCAATCTTTGAGACTCTATCCCTCATTCACTCTGTGATGCTCTATCCTGCATTCTCTCTTTGACCCTCTATCCCTCATTTACTCTGTTGTGCTCTATCCCTCATTCACACTGTGATAATCTATCCCTCATTCACGCTGTTATACTCTATCCCTCCTTCACTCTGTGAAACACTATCCCTCATTCACTCTGTGATACTCTATCCCTCATTCACTCTGTGACACTCTATCCCTCATTCACTCTGTTATACTCTATCCCTCTTTCACTCTGTGATACTCCATTCCTCATTCACTCTGTGAATCTCTATCCCTCATTCACTCTATGAATCTCTGTCCCTCATTCACTCTGTGATACTCTATCTCTCATTCACTTTGTGACACTCTATCCCTCATTCACTCTGTTATACTGTATCCCTCATTCACTCTATGATAATCTATCCCTCATTCACTCTGTTATACTCTTTCCTCATTCACTCTCTGACACTCTATCCCTCATTCACTTTGTGACACTCTATCCCTCATTCACTCTGTGATAATCTATCCCTCATCATGCTGTTATACTCTATCCCTATTCAGTCTGTGACACTCTATCCCTCATTCACTCCGTGACACTCTATCCCTCATTCACTCTGTGATACTCTATCCTTCATTCACTCTGTGATACTCTAACCTTCATTCACTCTGTGACACTCTATCCCTCATTCACTCAGTGACATTCTATCCCTCATTCACTCTGTGATACTTTATCTCTCATTCACTCTGTGAAATTCTATCCCTCATTCACTCTGTTATACTCCAACCCTTATTCACGCTGTGGTACTCTATCACTTTTTCACTCTGTTATACTCTATCCCTCATTCACTCCTTGACACTCTATCCCTCATTCTCTCTGTTATACTCTTTCCCTCATTCACTCTGTGACATTGTTTCCCTTTTTCACTCTGTTATACTCTATCCCTCATTCAATCTGTGAAACTCTCTCCCTCATTCACTGTGTGAAATTCTATCCCTCATTCACTCTGTGGTATTCTATCCCACATTCCCTCTGTGATACTCTATCCCTCATTCACTCTTTGAAACTCTATCCCTCATTCACTCTATGAAACTCTATCCCTCATTCACTCTCTGATCCTCTAACCCTCATTCACACTGTGATACTCTATCTCCCATTCACTTTGTTTCACTCTATCCCTCATTCACTCTGTGATACTCAAACCCTCATTCAATCTTTGAGACTCTATCCCTCATTCACTCTGTGATGCTCTATCCTGCATTCTCTCTTTGACCCTCTATCCCTCATTCACTCTGTGATAATCTATCCCTCATTCACGCTGTTATACTCCATCCCTCATTCACTCTGTGAAACACTATCCCTCATTCACTCTGTGATACTTATCCCTCATTCACTCTGTGACACTCTATCCCTCATTCACTCTGTGACTCTCTATCCCTCATTCACTCTGTGATAATCTATCCCTCATCACGCTGTTATACTCTATCCCTATTCAGTCTGTGACACTCTATCCCTCATTCACTCTGTTATACTCTATCCCTCATTCACTCTGTGACACTCTATCCCTCATTCACTCTGTGATACTCTATCCTTCATTCACTCTGTGATACTCTAACCTTCATTCACTCTGTGACACTCTATCCCTCATTCACTCAGTGACACTCTATCCCTCATTCGCTCTGTGATACTTTATCTCTCATTCACTCTGTGAAATTCTATCCCTCATTCACTCTGTTATACTCCAACCCTTATTCACGCTGTGGTACTCTATCCCTTTTTCACTCTGTTATACTCTATCCCTCATTCACTCCTTGACACTCTATCCATCATTCTCTCTGTTATACTCTTTCCCTCAATCACTCTGTGACATTGTTTCCCTTTTTCACTCTGTTATACTCTATCCCTCATTCAATCTGTGAAACTCTCTCCCTCATTCACTGTGTGAAATTCTATCCCTCATTCACTCTGTGGTATTATATCCCACATTCACTCTGTGATACTCTATCCCACATTCACTGTGTGATACTCTATTCCTCATTCACTCTGTGATACTCTATCCCTCATTCACTCTGCAAAACTCTATCCCTCATTCACTCTGTTATACGCTATCCCTCATTCACTCATTGACACTCTATCCCTCATTCTCTCTGTTATACTCTTTCCCTCATTCACTCTGTGACATTGTTTCCCTTTTCACTCTGTGATACTCTATCCCTCATTCACTCTCTGATCCTCTAACCCTCATTCACACTGTGATACTCTATCTCTCATTCACTTTGTTTCACTCTATCCCTCATTCACTCTGTGATACTCAAACCCTCATTCAATCTTTGAGACTCTATCCCTCATTCACTCTGTGATGCTCTATCCTGCATTCTCTCTTTGACCCTCTATCCCTCATTCACTCTGTGATAATCTATCCCTCATTCACGCTGTTATACTCCATCCCTCATTCACTCTGTGAAACACTATCCCTCATTCACTCTGTGATACTTATCCCTCATTCACTCTGTGACACTCTATCCCTCATTCACTCTGTTATACTCTATCCCTCATTCACTCCTTGACACTCTATCCCTCATTCTCTCTGTTATACTCTTTCCCTCATTCACTCTGTGACATTGTTTCCCTTTTTCACTCTGTTATACTCTATCCCTCATTCACTCTGTGATACTCTATCCCTCATTCACTCTCTGATCCTCTAACCCTCATTCACACTGTGATACTCTATCTCTCATTCACTTTGTTTCACTCTATCCCTCATTCACTCTGTGATACTCAAACCCTCATTCAATCTTTGAGACTCTATCCCTCATTCACTCTGTGATGCTCTATCCTGCATTCTCTCTTTGACCCTCTATCCCTCATTCACTCTGTGATAATCTATCCCTCATTCACGCTGTTGTACTCCATCCCTCATTCACTCTGTGAAACACTATCCGTCATTCACTCTGTGATACTTATCCCTCATTCACTCTGTGACACTCTATCCCTCATTCACTCTGTGACACTCTATCCCTCATTCACTCTGTGATAATCTATCCCTCATCACGCTGTTATACTCTATCCCTATTCAGTCTGTGACACTCTATCCCTCATTCACTCTGTTATACTCTATCCCTCATTCACTCTGTGACACTCTATCCCTCATTCACTCTGTGATACTCTATCCTTCATTCACTCTGTGATACTCTAACCTTCATTCACTCTGTGACACTCTATCCCTCATTCACTCAGTGACACTCTATCCCTCATTCGCTCTGTGATACTTTATCTCTCATTCACTCTGTGAAATTCTATCCCTCATTCACTCTGTTATACTCCAACCCTTATTCACGCTGTGGTACTCTATCCCTTTTTCACTCTGTTATACTCTATCCCTCATTCACTCCTTGACACTCTATCCCTCATTCTCTCTGTTATACTCTTTCCCTCAATCACTCTGTGACATTGTTTCCCTTTTTCACTCTGTTATACTCTATCCCTCATTCAATCTGTGAAACTCTCTCCCTCATTCACTGTGTGAAATTCTATCCCTCATTCACTCTGTGGTATTCTATCCCACATTCACTCTGTGATACTCTATCCCACATTCACTGTGTGATACTCTATTCCTCATTCACTCTGTGATACTCTATCCCTCATTCACTCTGCAAAACTCTATCCCTCATTCACTCTGTTATACGCTATCCCTCATTCACTCATTGACACTCTATCCCTCATTCTCTCTGTTATACTCTTTCCCTCATTCACTCTGTGACATTGTTTCCCTTTTCACTCTGTGATACTCTATCCCTCATTCACTCTCTGATCCTCTAACCCTCATTCACACTGTGATACTCTATCTCTCATTCACTTTGTTTCACTCTATCCCTCATTCACTCTGTGATACTCAAACCCTCATTCAATCTTTGAGACTCTATCCCTCATTCACTCTGTGATGCTCTATCCTGCATTCTCTCTTTGACCCTCTATCCCTCATTTACTCTGTTGTGCTCTATCCCTCATTCACACTGTGATAATCTATCCCTCATTCACGCTGTTATACTCTATCCCTCCTTCACTCTGTGAAACACTATCCCTCATTCACTCTGTGATACTCTATCCCTCATTCACTCTGTGACACTCTATCCCTCATTCACTCTGTTATACTCTATCCCTCTTTCACTCTGTGATACTCCATTCCTCATTCACTCTGTGAATCTCTATCCCTCATTCACTCTATGAATCTCTGTCCCTCATTCACTCTGTGATACTCTATCTCTCATTCACTTTGTGACACTCTATCCCTCATTCACTCTGTTGTACTGTATCCCTCATTCACTCTATGATAATCTATCCCTCATTCACTCTGTTATACTCTTTCCTCATTCACTCTCTGACACTCTATCCCTCATTCACTTTGTGACACTCTATCCCTCATTCACTCTGTGATAATCTATCCCTCATCATGCTGTTATACTCTATCCCTATTCAGTCTGTGACACTCTATCCCTCATTCACTCTGTGACACTCTATCCCTCATTCACTCTGTGATACTCTAACCTTCATTCACTCTGTGATACTCTAACCTTCATTCACTCTGTGACACTCTATCCCTCATTCACTCAGTGACATTCTATCCCTCATTCACTCTGTGATACTTTATCTCTCATTCACTCTGTGAAATTCTATCCCTCATTCACTCTGTTATACTCCAACCCTTATTCACGCTGTGGTACTCTATCCCTTTTTCACTCTGTTATACTCTATCCTTCATTCACTCCTTGACACTCTATCCCTCATTCTCTCTGTTATACTCTTTCCCTCATTCACTCTGTGACATTGTTTCCCTTTTTCACTCTGTTATACTCTATCCCTCATTCAATCTGTGAAACTCTCTCCCTCATTCACTGTGTGAAATTCTATCCCTCATTCACTCTGTGGTATTCTATCCCACATTCCCTCTGTGATACTCTATCCCTCATTCACTCTTTGAAACTCTATCCCTCATTCACTCTATGAAACTCTATCCCTCATTCACTCTCTGATCCTCTAACCCTCATTCACACTGTGATACTCTATCTCTCATTCACTTTGTTTCACTCTATCCCTCATTCACTCTGTGATACTCAAACCCTCATTCAATCTTTGAGACTCTATCCCTCATTCACTCTGTGATGCTCTATCCTGCATTCTCTCTTTGACCCTCTATCCCTCATTTACTCTGTTATACTCTATCCCTCATTCACTCTGTGATAATCTCTCCACTATTCACGCTGTTATACTCTATCCCTCCTTCACTCTGTGAAACACTATCCCTCATTCACTCTGTGATACTCTGTCCCTTATTCACTCTGTGAAACCCTATCCCTCGTTCTCTCTGTTATACTCTATCCCTCTTTCACTCTGTGGTACTCTATCCCTCATTCACTCTGTTTTACTCTATCCCTCATTCACTCTGTTATACTCTATCCCTCATTCACTCTGTGACACTCTATCCCTCATTCACTCTGTTATACTCCATCCCTCATTCACTCTGTGATACTCTGTCCCTTATTCACTCTGTGAAACTTTATCCCTCATTCACTCTATGATACTCTATCCCTTATTCACTCTGTGACACTCTCTCCCTCATTCACTCTGTGACCATCTATCCCTCATTCACTCTCTTATACTCTGTCCATCATTCACTCTGTTCTACTCTGTCCCTCATTCACTCCGTGAAATTCTATCCCTCATTCACTCCGTGAAACTCTATCCCTCATTCCCTTTATGAGAATCTATTCCCCATTCACTCCATGATTCTCTAACCATCATTCTGTGTGATACCCTTTATGAGAATCTATTCCCCATTCACTCCATGATACTCTAACCATCATTCTGTATGATACTCTATCGCTCCTTCAATACATGAATAGAGTGTCACAGACTGCATAGGATTCGAGTATTACTGGGTAGTTTAGAGATAGAGTAACTCAGTCTGAATAGGATTGGAGTATTACAGGGTAAATTAGGGATGGAGTATCACAGACTGAATAGGATTGGAATATTTTATGGTGAATGAGGGATAGAGTATCTGGGATAGAGTATCACAGACTGAATAGAATTGGAGTATTACACGGTAAGTTAGGGATAGAGTATCACTGACTGAATAGGATTGGAGTATTACAGGGTAAATTAGGGATAGGGTATCACAGACTCAATAGGATTGGAGTATTTCAGGATGAATGAGGGACAGAGTATCACAGACTGAATAGGATTGGAGTATTACAGGGTGAATGAGGGGTAGAGAATCACAGACTGAACAGGATTGGAGTATTACAGGGTGAATGAGGGGTAGAGTATCACAGACTGTATAGGATTGGTGTATTACAGGGTAAATTAGGGATAGAGTATCACAGCTATTAATGAAGGATAAATGTTCACAGCCCTTTTTTCATTCATTCCTGGGATGTGGTCTTCGCTGGCTGGGCCAGCATTTACTGCCCATCACCAATTGCCCCTTGAGAAGGTGGTGGTGAGCGGTCCTCTTGAACTACTGCAGTCCATGTGGTGTAGGTACACCCACAGTGCTGTTAGGGAAGGAGTTCCAGGACTTTGACCCAGCGACAGTGAAGGAACGGTGATATATTTCCAAGTCAAGATGGCCAATGACTTGCAGGGGAACTTCCAGGTGGTGGTGTTCCCATCTATCTGCTGCCCTTGTCCTTCTAGATGGTTGTGGTCGTGAGTTTGGAAGTTGCTGTCTAAGGAGCCTTGGTGAATTCCTGCAGTGCATCTTGTAGGTGGTACACACACTGCTGCTACTGTGCGTCAGTGGTTGAGGGAGTGAATGTTTGTGGATGGGGCGCCAATCAAGCGGCTGCTTTGTCCTGGATGGTGTCAAGCTTCTTGAGTGTTGTGGGAGCTGCACTCATCCAGGCAAGTGGAAAGTATTCCATCACACTCCTGACTTGTGCCTTGTAGAATGTGGACAGACTTTGGGGAGTCAGGAGGTGAGTTACTCACCACAGGATTCCCAGCCTCTGACCTGCTCTTGTAGCCACAGTGTTTATATGGCTAGTCCAGTTCAGTTTCTGGTCAATGGTAACCCCCAGGATGTTGATAGTGGGGGATTCAGTGATGGTAATGCCATTGAAAATTATGCCAATCTGATTTTTTTTTCATTTAATCCAAGTCAGATTACCATCTCATTTGAATTTATGTCCCACTAGATCAGACTCATATGACATTAATTCAGTTTAAGTCTTGAAGTCATAAGCCCAGGTGAATGAGGGATAGAGTGTTTTGTGCTAACCTGCATAGGCTGTGTTCAAAATGAAAGGCGGATCACAACCATTTTGTTACTACTGGACAAGATGGTGTAAACTACTCCCTTTAAGTCAATACTGAGTTCATGATGCTTTCCAGAGGTGGATCTTCGATTCAGTCATTGGCACAGTGTCAATGTGGGGTAAGCATTAACTGCAAATTGTCTGATGTTAATTACACATCACCTTTTAATCCCACTGAGGAGCATCACCTCACAAGGCATCTTGTCACCTTGCAGATTTATTTCTCAGGTAACCCAAAACTATTTGTTAAGATTCCGAAATGATCCTAGTGTAGGAATAATTTCACTTCATTACTTTGTGTTTATCCATATCTCACATGAGATTGTATCCTGAACAAGCCAGTGCCAACATCCAGCAGGACAAAGCAGCAGCTATACCGGGACACCACTACTCCCAGGTCACACACCATCCAGGCTTTGATATATACAAATATTTGTTTTAAAAACTATTCAGTAATTTAGCATTGGATGAAAATCCTCTAAATCCTTGAGCAGCAACGTTGTTCTGCTCACTCCAGCACACAGCATGCAGTGCTCCAAGCAGTCTCTCATAGACTGGTCTATAAAAGCAAGCCATGTCCACACCCAGACACGTTCAACATGCTGGCTGGCTAAAACTTCACTCCTTTGTTTAAAATATGAATCCTCATGCCTCAGTGGAGAACTTTGCTCTTTACTCATGACCGAGTGCCATGACCGAGTGACAGAAATTGGATTTCAAATCAATGAATTTTGCTTGTGTTGGTTTGCCAAAGTGAAATATCTGGGCTAAGACCTGACTTTGTGGGGAGCAGCCCCATCTGATTTATACTTTGAAAGGATTCTGTTTGATTCCGCTCATGAAATTGTGAACTCCTCACTTATGGAAACGATTGGTCTGTGCTTTAAACACAGTGCAGTTGTTAATAGTTATCAAATGACCAATCTCCCACTGTAAATTACCACAGGTCCACTAACACAACCAGGGATAACACTTGATCAATCGTCTGGAGTGTATTTAGAAGGAGAGATGGGCACCATCACCTGCTTGGTGAATAGAGAATATCGTGATGAAATCTACTTTTACAGAAATAATAAACTGTTGTCCTCTGATCAACTGTTGACAAATGGAAACATTGGAACATTCACAGTTACCAGCCCAAGCCGAGCAGGGCAGTACCAATGTCAATATGGAACCTTGGTCAAAACAAGGCAATTACTGTCCCAGCTCAGTGTGGCTGTGACGATCATTATAGCAGGTGAGTGAATGAGAACAGAGATTCCTAACATGTCTTTTCAAAGTTTTAGCAATTTTCTGATTAAAAAGTAATACTTATTTAAATGTAACATTGTTTAACATTTCCAAAGAGGCCCTCTGCTTTCAGCTGTTCATAGGGTCTCTTTTACAAAGGGCCCCGAACACACAGGATGAGTATTCACTGACAGCAAATGCATTAATGGAGACAAGTACTCACTGTGACCACTATGTTACTATAGTGTGGTGAAATTCATCTGAAATGGTAGCAGAAAATAGAAACATTGCACGGATGTGAATGGAAAAGAATATTAGACAAAGAGTAAGAAAGCTGCACATGGTTAATGCCCATTTATCACACCAATGAAGGATACTTTCACCCAAGCAATCTGAACGTATAACTGGTTGCCCTCATCCTTCTAGGTGGTGGAGGTCCTGACAAAGGATCCTTTGCGAGTTATTGCATTGCATGCTGCAGATACAGTGCATGGCTGGTTGAGTGAGTTGATGTTAACAGCAAATCAAGCCAACTGTCTTGTCCTGGGTGAAGTCGAGCTGTTTGACCCCCACTGAGACCCTAACAAACCAACAGAACCACATTTACCAAATGAGATAAGCAATGGACAAGGTTTCACTTTGTAAAAGTAAATCTCTAAAATCGAAGCATAAAACAACATAATTTAAACATAAGCTAACAGGCAAATTGCAGTTGATGTTAACTACAAATTACATATTAAATAGCAGATACAACAAAGACCGACCTCTTGGACTTACTCGGCAGTTCATGGTATTAATTTCAGCCACAAAGTCTTTCAAAGTTCTGAACTTTCTCTGGTAGAATTTCAGTTCCTTTTCTTCAAAGTTTTAGACTGATCCCCAAAAAACAGCAACATTCAAGCAACCGGCTTCCTTCACCGGCATGGAGCACAATATTCAGGATTACAGTTTATAATCCCAACCCAACCCAGGTCCTGGCTGTGTGGCCCTTTGAAATTCTGACCTCTTCACTTTGGTTCACTCTCCAAAGATGATGTCTGGCCTGCTAAGAACTTCCAGCATGTTCTGTTATTGTCCAGTAATGCTAAAGTAACTAAATGGCACCAAGGTCTGTGGAGAAATCGCATATTCTAACAAATGGTTCGGAGGGAACAAAATATTTTGTCAGTAATAGTAATGTTAATTCGAGCTTGAACCTTTTTCATTTTGTGTTAGTGATAATTGCTCACAAAGTATCAGAATTACACAACAATTTGAATGAGTTTGTCTATCCCAGTTCTTTAAAAATGAGCGATTCAGTTCGTACCACTTGCCTTTCCTTGGACTGCATTTTACATGCCCCTGCTGGGTGGGCTTTTGGGAGAGGGTCAGGTAGTGGGAGGGCTTGTAAAATAGGACTGGTACCCGCCTACCCACCTTCCTGTCTAGCCCCGAGCTCACCCCCATTATATGGGGAGTAGGCTGGCACTGAAATCAGCAGCCCACCTGTTATATTTAAAGTTTAAATGGCCTTGATAACACACTGGCCACATTATAAAACTGTTGGCATGGGCAGTCAAGCAGGAGTGGACAGCCAGATTTTTAAAATATCATTTTCAAAGGGAGGGAAGGAAGGTGGAGAGAGTTCTATCTTCAAGGGCAGTCTCCCAAGATAGGATACCCCTTTCTTTCTACCCACTTGCTACATTGAATCCACCATCCCCCCTGCCCCACTCTGCACCCCACCCCCCACCTCGACCTGCCCAAACTTTCCCTGCAAGATCCCGGACTTACCTGGTGCTGGGATTCTTTGGGCCTTCTTCGTATCCCTGGTTGCAGTCCCAGCAGTGCCCACTAATGTGCTCTTGGAGCTGCCAGTGAGGGGTGCAGGTCCCACACTGCCCAAATTTAGCCCCTGTGGGGCGGGCTGGTGTGGGACGGAGGGGTTGACTCCTTCCCAACTTTGCTTCTGGGGGTAGGGGGGCTGCCAGCCATTCACCTCCTTCATAATATTTTGCCCCTTTTCAATGACCTTTAAAAATTATTAAATCTGCTTCCATCATATTTTCTGGTAGTACTTCTGGATTATCATAATTTGCTATGTTTCTCCTTATTTACTTCTGAAATTTCCATAAATCGATGTTCTCTGGTTACTGCCTGTTCTACCCTTGCAAACAGCTTTCCCCTTTCTAATTCATCAAAGCTTCTCATCATTCTAAACACGTCTATTACACCTCCCATTCTAAACACGTCTATTACACCTCCCATTCTAAACACGTCTATTACACCTCCCATTCTAAACACGTCTATTACACCACTATTCTAAACACGTCTATTACACCTCCCATTCTAAACACGTCTATTACACTTCTATTCTAAACACGTCTATTACACCTCCCATTCTAAGCACCTCTATTACACCTCCCATTCTAAACACGTTTATTACACCTCTATTCTAAACACGTCTATTACACCTCCCATTCTAAACACGTCTATTACACCTCTATTCTAAACACGTCTATTACACTTCTATTCTAAACACGTCTATTACACCTCCCATTCTAAACACGTCTATTACACCTCTATTCTAAACACGTCTATTACACCTCCCATTCTAAACACGTCTATTACACTTCCCATTCTAAACACGTCTATTACACCTCCCATTCTAAACACGTCTATTACACCTCTATTCTAAACACGTCTATTACACTTCCCATTCTAAACACGTCTATTACACCTCCCATTCTAAACACGTCTATTACACCTCTATTCTAAACACGTCTATTACACCTCCCATTCTAAACACGTCTATTACACCTCCCATTCCTCTTTTCTAAAAAGAACATTCTCAGCTCAGCTACTTCACCACATAACGAAAATCCATTATTCCTACTACCATTCTGACAAATCTCCTCTGCATTCTCTCTAAATCTACGACATCTTCCTTTAGGAAGTCTGGTGCCCAGAACTGGACAGAATACACTAGCTGAAGCTGAACCAATGATTCATAAAGTTTCAGGAAAACTCCCTTGTTTTTGTGTTTTTATACTCTCCATATATAACATGGAGCATGTATTAGTGATGATTTGTTCTGATGAGGTCTCCCTGGAATGGAAAACTGTGAGGGGAGTTGTAATAGACCAAGCTGCCCACTGCCAGGATTCAGGCATCAGCTCGGGGCTGGAGAGGAATTTGCAGTGGAAGGGGGAGGATCCAGTTATTGTGGTCCACGTGGGTACCAATGAGATAGATAGAACTAGAAAAGAAGTTCTTCTTAGGGATTATTAGCAGGTAGGGGCTAAATTAAATCAAAAACAGCAAAGGCAGTAATGACTGGATTACTAGCTGAGCCATGAGTAAATTGGGGTAGAGAAATATGATTAGAGAGTTGAATAAGTGGCTGAAAGATTTGTGTGGAAGGAAAGGATTTCAGTTCATGGACACTGGCACCAGTGCTGGGGTAAGTAGGGGCTGGACTGTTGAGAAGCTCTTCATCTGAACCATGCTGGAACCTGTCTTCTGCTGAGTCGTGTAATGAGGGCGGTAGAGAAAGTTTTAAGTTAAGTAGTGGGGGTAAGGGCTCCTGTAAGGGGAAATGTAGTAAATTAAAGAGCAAGGCAATAGAGCAGACTAGTGATACAGGTGATGATAACCAGAGTGTGGCACAAAGGGACAGAGCAAATAAACTTAGGAGCAGATAAGGCCGGAGTTTGAAAAAATGTTAAAAAGACAGAATCTGGCTGTATCTGAATGTGCACAGCATTCATAATAAAAAGGGCAAATTGATTGGTGTAGTGATAATGTCACTGGACTAGTAATTCAGAGGCTCAGGTGAATTCTCAGGGGACATGGGTTCACATCCCACCCCATGGTAGCTGGTGGAATTTAAACACAATAAATAAATCTGGAATTGAAAAGCTAGCCTCAGTAATGGTGACCATGAAACCATTGTTAATTGTCGTAAACACCCATCTAGTTCACTAATGCCCCTATGGGAAGGAAATCTATCATCCTTACCTGGTCTGGCCTACATGTGACACCAGACCCACACCAATGTGATTGACTCTTAACTGCTCTCTGAAATGGCCAAGCGAGACACTCAGTTCAAGGATAATTAAAGATATGCAATGAATGCTGGCCCTGCCAATGACACCTACATCCCATGAAAGAACTAAAAAATCAAATAGAACTAAATATGTATGACCTGATAGCCATTTCAAAGACATGTTATTTTTACTCATTCAAGGGATATGGGTGTCATTGGCTGGGCCAGCATTTATTGTCCATCCCTATTTGCCCTTGAGAAGGTGGCGGTGAGCTGCCTTCTTGAACAGCTGCAGTCCCTGTGGTGTAGGTACACCCACAGTGCTGTTAGGGAGGGAGTTCCAGGATTTTGACCCAGTGACGGTGAAGGAATGGTGATATATTTCCAAGTCAGGATGGTGAGTGGTTTGGAGGGAACTTCCAGGTGCTGGTGTTACCATGGTTGCAGGGTGACCAAGGCTGGGCCCTAAATATGTCAGAGTATTTGACAATTTTGAAAGGACAGGAAGTTAGGAGAAGGTAGTGGAGCACCTCTGTTATTTAAGGATAATATTAGTACAGCAATGAGAGCTGACCTTAATTCAGAAGATCAAGATGTAGAATCAGTTTGGGTAGAGATAAGAAATAGCAAGTTAAGAAGTGACTTGTAGCACTGGTTTATAGGGCCCCTAACAGTAGCTGCACTGTCAGACAGAATATACAAGAAGAAATTATAAGGGATTGTAAGTAAAGCACTGCGATAACCATGCGTTATTTTGATTTTCATGTAGATTGGATGAATCAGATTAGCAAACGTAGCCTGGAAGATGTGTTCATAGAGTGTATTCAGGACAATTTCTTAGAGCAGTACGTTCTAGTACCAACCTGGGAGCAGGCTAGTTTAGACCTCATAATGTATAAGACAGGATTAATTCATGACCCCATAGTAAAGGAGCCTTTAGGCAACAGTGATGATAACATGATAGAATTTCACATTCAGTTTGAGGGTGAGAAGCGTGGGCTTAAGATCAGTGCCTTAAACTTAAATAAAGGCAATTACAATGGTAGGAAGACAGAGTTGACTAACGACAACTTGGAAAATAGGCTATAAGATAGGACAATAAAGAAGGAGTGGTAGGCATTTAAAGAGATATTTCATAACTTTCAACGAAGACATATCCCATTGAGAAAGAAAGACTCGAGGAGAAGGATGCACCATTTGTGGCTGACTAAGGAAGTTAAGGATACAAACAACTTGACAGAAGAATACTATGAAGATTAATGATGGGTCAGAAGATTGGACAGATTTTAGAAACCAGCAAAGAATGACTTTTAAAAAAAGAAGAAATTAGATGTGAGAGAAAGCTAGCTAGAAATATCAAAACAGACAGTCAGAGTTTCTACAGGTATTTAAAAAGGGAAGAGAGAAACTAAAGTGAGTGTTGGCCTCTTAGAGGGTGAGACTGGGGAATTAAGGAAATGGTGGAAGTTCTGAGCAGGTATTTTATGTCTGTCTTCACTGTAGGAAAAGTTGAATCATCTTTGTAGTTCTATGATATCCAAATACCGATAAATCAGTGAATGGGAGTTATGTCTTTTACAATCACCCCCACGTCCCATTGTTCATCCACTGAACCTCAGCTGAGATAACTGCCTGTATGCTCCGATCCTGAATATCAAGCAAACCCAAGAGCTAGAATGGTGCTTAAACTCATTCGTTAATTGGTCAGCCACAGGTCTGGCAGCAATGTGGGGCGTTTAGTGCCGTTCTGTTGGACGCTCTGATCCCAGCTGTCAAATACCAAAATAAGGCTGAATTGTCATCCAGTCAATCATCACGGTTTGTTCCTTGTGAATTACAGATCTATCCAAACCAACTCTATCAGTGGATTCTAGCCTTCTGGTGAAGAATGGAAAAGTTATTTTTAATTGTACAAGTCCCTGGAAACTTTCTGGCTTCACATTTTACTTATACCAACATGGGGAGACAAATTACTCAGATGTCCAATTTGCTTCTGTATGGAACAATTCAGTCACCTTCACCATGATGAATCTAGATAACATTAATGGAAGAACATACACCTGTCATTATAAAGCAAATGTGAGGGGAAGGCTGCTAACATCGGCTCAGAGTGACCCCTTGCGTTTCACTTTAAGAGGTAAGATTCATACAACCATTGTGTTCATCCAGGAAATGTGTTATTTTAAATCATTTTTGTCATGTTAACACCAAATGTTTAAGCATCAAATGCCCCTTCAGTTTTCAGCAATAGGCGAAGGACTAACTGTACTCAACCAGGCCATGCCTGCAAAACTCAAAACATAGTGTCCAACATTAAATGTGATTCCACAATTGGACAACATTTACTAAACAATCCTGATTGTGCTAAGAATTACACTAACAACCAACTTAAGGTTATCAGTCAGACTCGCAGACTCACCTATGTACATGAGAGCCAAATACATTCACACAGAGGGCTCTGTCCTTTGCAAACAGAAAGACCATGCCCATACATTGCAACTTATTCAACTAAACAACAGCTTGGGGGACAGCTATTCCCTGGTTCATCCCCATGGCAATGCCTTGACCAATCAGAGTCGACTTGCCTGGTTTGAATTTAAACAAAAACCTGGCAGTTAATTGTTCCCTGGTGCATTCTCCAAGACAATGCCTTTAGGAATCAGAGTCCACTTGCCAACCAACCAGCACTCTCGTCTCATGCAGTATAAATTGTTGTTGCCTTTGCGATTTGGTATTCTTGCATCTGTCCTGATGAGTGCAAGACAAAAAGCTTCAACAGCATCACTTTTTTCAGCAATACTCAGGTTCTGTACTACCAAGAAACTATATAAGGATTAAAAGAAGCTCTTGCATTTATATAGTGATTTTCACAACCACTGGTCATCTCAAAGTATTTTACAGTCAGTGGAATATTTTTGAGTGTAGTCACTGTTATAATGTAGTAGACAATTTCTGCACAACAAGCTTCCACAAACAGCAATGATATAATAAAAAACAAAAACAGAATTACCTGGAAAAACTCAGCAGGTCTGGCAGCATCGGCGGAGAAGAAAAGAGTTGATGTTTCGAGTCCTCATGACCCTTCAACAGAACTCAAACTCATCAGAACTTAGCAATGAGATAATGTCGAGATAATCTGTTTTTTTTTTTGTCATATTGATTGAGGGAAACAGAAAAAGAGGGCTATAATAAATGTTGGTTTCATAATGCAGTAGAAAATCGAGGTGAATATCAAAAGTACAGAGTAGAATGGAAAAAGGAAATATGAGGGCCAGGGAGAGTGGATGATAATAGTTTAGCAGTTAATATAAAAGGGAACCCTAAAATCTTTTATAAACATATAAATTGTGAAGTGGCAGCCAAAGGAAGCATGTGTCTGAATAAAGACCAAAATAGAGATGATCTTGTGGAGGCAGAGGACACAGTTGAGGTATAAATGAATACTTAACATCCAGAGTCACTGAAGAAGAGAATGTTGCCAATGTCACAATGAAGAAGGAGGCAGGTGATAAATTGGATTAAATAAAAATAAATGAAGGGGGGTCTTTAAAACATTGGCAGCAGCAAAAGTAGAGAAGACTCTAGGATGCTGTGTGACTGAAGAAAGGAGGTTACAGAAGTTCTGATCATCATCTTCCAACCCTCCTTACATTTGGAGACAGTGTCAGAATGCACAAAGATTCCACATGTTACACAACTGTTCACAATATAGTAAGAGTGAAGGCTGGTAGACATCAGTGAAGGGGAAAATAATGTTGGAACATAATCCAGACAGAATTATTTTGGACCCAGGAAGCTGTAGGTTAATCACGTACAGCCAGTGTGGATTTATTAAAGGTGAGTTATATTTGAATATTTTGATGGAGTTCTTTTATGAAGCAACGGAGATGATTGATAACAGTAATGGATTTGTTGTTGTGTATATGGGTTTCCAAACTGCACCACATGATGAACCCTTCTTGTCATGTCGCTACACCTTCCCTCTCCACTGTTCCACACCAGCTCTGGTTTGAGAGTTGAAGACCTTTCTATGTTCAGGGCTACATGCCTCTGGTAGTGGAGGGCATTCTAGGAGATGTTTCATTGTTTAGGATAAGCCTCTTCACAATCACAGTTGACAGAATTCATTTGGCTGTGTTTCCAGTTCTTCAAAAGGGCTTTGCAGTGGCTGACACCACTGCTGACATGATTTAGACACAGCCAATGCCATGTTTCATTGACTCCTGGTGGGAGGAATTCCTCTGAATCATTAGACAACTTGTGCACCTTTGTCTAGGTAAACTAGATGTCTTGACCAATCAGCAAGCTGTGGGGTTACAGCCTGGGAATTGGACAGTGTGAAAGAAGTTTCCCCTTGACTTGAGCCTCTTTGTTGCTGGCTCTTTCTTGAAGAGAGGATGATGAGAGTCGCTGGTCTGCTTTGTCCATTCTGCTTTTGATGTAACTTGCCTCTTAGTGGTGGTGGGGTGGTGGATGGAGCAGTAGCAGCCGACAGATACAGACCATCCACTTTAGTAGATTTCAGGCAGCGAGTCATAGCTTTGCAAACCTTATTGAGGACTTCTTGATCTGGGGAGCGCGTTCACACACTGAGCAAGGGCATTTGTTCATTATGTTCCTGGGTCAGTTTCCAACTTATAGTTGACCAGCTTTGTTAAGATGCTGTTTCTTGAATACAAATTTGGCTGCAAAAGCAGAGACTAAAGATTAATAGGTTGTTTTCCAGACTGGAGGCAAATTTACTGTGATGTTCCTGTCGGGCCAGTGTGACAAGAGGGGGTGCAAGTGGTGCAAACACTGTGGCTGAGGGTCTGGTGTGGTTGGGGGGTGGGGGGGGGAGGGTGTGGTCCCAGGCCCAGTGTTTGGGTTTAGTGTTTTAAACAGTTTCAACCTTGTTGTCCACACTGAGCAGCCGGAACTGAACACCTGAAAGACCGACTTAAATAAAATGAATCTGTCCGGCTAAGAGTTCTGACATTTTCAGCTAGCTTATCAGGTCAGCTTCACTAGTTGTTGCTGCTGCTGTTTCCAATCTTCAGGCAGCTTCATGATTCCAATTTTCTGTTTTGAAAAGCCCACCAAGAAACTATGAAGCTGCCCAAAGGTGAGAAGCAGCAGCAACTGAGAATGTTCCTGTTTGAAAAACAGTAAATTAAATCCCTGTAATTTTACAGCCAATTGGATGCTGTGTGGGGCGGGATGGGTTTTGGAGGAGGGAGGTGGGGGGAGATTGGATAGGGTTGGGGAGGTGGGAGTAGGAGAGGGGAAATTGGAGGGTTTTTTTATTAATTCATGGGATGTGGGTATCACTAGCTAGCATTTATTGCCCATCTCCAGGCCATTTCAGAGGGCATTTAACTGTCAACCACATTGCTGTGGGTCTAGAGACACATGTAGTCCAGACCAGATGAGGACAGCAGATTTCCTTTCCAAAAGGACATTAGTGAACCAGATGGGTTTTTATGACAATCAGCAATGGTTTCATGGTCATCATCAGACTTTTTAATCCCAGATTTCAAATTTCACCATCTGCCAGGGTGGGATTTGAACCAGGTCTCCAGAACGTTACCCTGAGTCTCTGGAATACTAGTCCAGTGACAATACCACTACACCACTGCCTCCCCGGTTAGGGAGGGAGGAGGTGTAGGGAGGTTGGGGTGTGGGGATTAGGGGGAGATTGGAGGAGGTTTGGGAGGAGGTGGGAGTAAGAGTGGGGAGAATGGAGGGTGCTTGGGGGGTTGGAGGGGGTGTTTAGGGGGTTTGAGAGGAGGGAGGAGGTGTAGGGAGGTGAGGGGGTTAGGGGGAAGATTGGAGGGAGTGTTGGGTAGAGGTGGATGTAGGAGGGGTAGATTGAAGTGAGGTTGGGGGGAGGTAGGGGTAAGAGAGGGAGATTTTAGGAGGGGGTTGGGCAAGGTTGGAGGGAGAGTTGGGAGGACATTGGGTGGGGTTAGAGGGAAACAGGGGTTGGGGAAAGATTGGAGGGGAGTATGGAAGGAAGGTTGGAGGGTGTTTGGAGGGAAGGTTTGGGAGGGGGGTTGAGAGGAGGTTACAGGGAGGGTTGGGCATAAGGCTGAAGAGGGGCTGGGAAGAGGTTGGGGAGTTGGGAAAAGGTTGGGGGAGTTTAGAGGGGGGCACTGGAGAGAGATGAATTCCAGATTTGAATGGTTTTGTAGATGTAGTGATTTCTTTGTAGCCACTTCCCTAACATGAATTGATTGCTCTGTGATTAATTATCCTGGGAGAATCAGCATTGGGCCTCCAATGTCATCATTGCCACAGTCACTCTACCTAATGTATGGAGGTGGACTGAACGAAAGGTAGAACCTACATTTATACAGAACCTTTCACGATGCCCCAAATCGCTTTATAACCAATTAATTACTTCTGAGTTGTCGTCACTGGTGTAATGTAAGCAATGTTATCAAATGGCAGAGCAGGTTTGAGGGGCTGAATGGCCTACACCTGCTCACAATGTGTATGTTCATTTGTTATCCTTGGGTGAAGGAGATGAACTGCATTCAATGGCCTCTATCATTCATAATTATACTGCAAACAGAGGGTAGGAACATGGCTGGAGTTCTGTTTATTTTGTTGCTAATGGAAGTTTCCTGTGAGCAGTTTTGTGGGGTGAGATTGCCAGGTCAGGAACGAATAATGGGTTCATAGTGAATCAGTAACCAGTTTAACATTGCACATGGTTTTCCAGAGTCTTTTCCATTGACTTCAATCTTGTCCTTTGTCTACTTACCTATTATCCCACTCTATCTTGGTGCTTTTATGAGTTTTTTGAGGTATTGAAGTATCGTGATAAAGTTGTGTTACATAGTAGATATTGAAAATATATTGTGCTGAAAGCAAAAATCAGCAGAGTCTTCAGACTTGCTGATCACAAAACTAAAAAACCACGTGAACTTCAATCTTTGTCATCCGGTCTCTCCAAAGTTCTGTCCCTGAGAAACAGGGGAGCCAGGATTTCTCTCCCTGGCCCTGCTACATATCGATGCCATGGACTCTGATATACAGAGGATAATGTTAAATTTTACATAAAACTCAAAAAAGTAGGTAAAGGGAAGTGAGACCAGACGGTTGAAGTGAGCAGCCATATGATGGATGAGGTGATGCATTTTGGAATTGAAGAATGTGCAGAGACAATATGAGCTAAATGCTAAGACTTAACAGAGCTTGCAGCTTTAGAGAGACCTGGGATTTACATACACAAACCTTTGAAGGTGGCAGGAAGTGTGGATAAGGCTAGTGAAGCATTCATAAGTGAGCTCCTTGATTTTATTCACAGAGGCAATGGTGTGAAAAAGCCAGGAAATTATAATAAACATTTACTAAACCCCAGCTGGTTTATTGTTTTCAATTCTGAGCTGTTGAATTCTAAAATTCATTTTAGACCTTGGAGGATCCAGACAAGACGTGTGAGAATGTTAGCAAGGAATGAAGGAATTCAGTTAAGTGGAGACACTCGAGGAGCAGGGTTGCTTCTCCATTAAAGCACAGAGCGTTAGGGGAAGATTTAAGTGTTCAGAACCATGAGTGTTTTTGGTAGAGTAAATAAAGATTTCCACTGGCAGAAGAGTCAGCAACCAAAGGATTCAGATTTAAGGTAATTGGCAAAAGTGTCACAGGTGAGATGAGGGGAAAAAAATCCTTCAAGTTAACTGGTGGAAGCAGATTCAATGACAACTTTAGAGGGTAAACGGATATTTGAAGGGGGCAGAATTTCAGAACAATGGGGACAGAACAAGGTAGTGAGACTAAAACTTTGTGTTTTGTCATACTTATCCCCTGGGGTGTGAGGTCCTCCCAGTGCCGTATCACTAGCAACCTTCTCGCTGATTCGCACTGTTTTCATGCAACACATTTATCAGGATTAAAGAGACGAGGACTGTCAGAATTAGACTATCAATACTTGATGCAGTGTATCAAGGCACAAACTTATGGAATCACTAAAAAGTGATCTAGTTAAAAACGCTGTGTCACATTAACTTTTCACATTGGTCGTCTAACCTGGTACTTACTCCAGATTCTCACTCAGTCCCTTTATCCCTTTTAGATAATTCCACTGGTTTAGAGGCTGGTATTGTCTCTGCCGTGATTCTGCTTCTCATCCTTGCTCTGTTGGGTTTGTGCCTCTGGAAGAAAGGTGGGTTAAATCATATTTAAATATCTGCTAATTAAAACTACATGGACTTTGCTAACTCATCTCTTTTCTGTTCTTTTCTGCTACTAACCATTTCCCCCAAACTTTTACCATTGAAGCCCTAACCTCGAACAGTAATTGTGAAGAGATGCAGGAATACTGACCAGTGAAAAAGCTAAGGACGAAGTTCGAAATGACCTTGGTAGACATGATGCTGACCTATTGAACATAAGAACAATGGAAGGCCATTCGGCCCCTTGAGTCTGTTCCACCTTTCAGTTAGAATGTTAGATCATGATCTGTACCTTAAATCCATCTCCAAAACCTTAAATCAAGATCGGATTATATTTGGCTCTGGTCAGTCCTAACTGTGAGCATGTCTGCTGGAGGCTTATCTTACCAAACTCTTTCCCCTCCCACTTATCCGTCCGGCTGCTGCGTCTGTGAACTCTCCCAGTAGAATTCTTCTACATCCCGCACTGTGCCTTCAGCAGTTTCGATCATAATCTCTGGACTCCCTCACTAAGCTTTACCACATCCATCAGTCAGGGAGTAAAATAATGCGGCACTTAATCCAGGAAGTCAGTCCATTTGCAGCTCGGTATATTAAGTTAAGGTTATATCATTTGGGCTTGTTAACAATATAGTTGGATGTGGTTTTTTTTCATTTGTTCATGGGATGTGGGTGTCACTGGCTGGGTTGGCATTTATTGCCCATCCCTAATTGCCCTTGAGAACTGAGTGGCTTACTAGACCATTTCAGAGGGCATTTGCTGTGGGTCTGGAGTCACATGTAGACCAGACCAGGTAAGGATGGCAGATTTCCTTCCCTAAAGGACTGTGCTGACAGTTTTTTTAACTAGGGTCCTATGTCTTAATGAACCAAGGACCTTTTTTGCTCCTTGTCTTTTCTCATGTTAGTAATTGGTAAACCAGTGGAATCATAGACTCACAGATTACAGGAGGAGGCCATTTGACCCAAAAAGTCTCTACTCGCTGTCTTGAAGATCAATCCATTTATTTCCCAATAATTAGCTCCAGATTTCTAACATTTACTCTTTCATCTCAGGGAAATCGAGACGCAGCAGAGAAATCAGGTGAGAATATAAGATGTCAAATTGTCGACCTTTTTATTCATTGATTTGTTGATCTGGAGCAGTAACCAAAGCTGACTAAAATAACACCCAGATGAAAACTGACTTATCATCCATTCCTCCAAAGTGATAGTGCTTGTAGGATAAAAGGTGAGGGTTAGCACCAGAAGCATACATGATGTCAGATCACATGACTGAGAAGTAAAAGAGATCTGGAAGGAGGAGAAGCTCCGACCTTGTGCAGAGGTGATAATGTGTAAATACTTGCTGTAAATAAACTTGCTGTTTTGAGTAGCTACAGACTTGAGCAGCATACTTTGAGAGAATAGACATTCTCCAAAACCCCATCCTGACCCCTACCACACAACGGAACATAGTGGCAGTGAGTAAAAGATCCAGTGCACATGAAAAGGAAGCTACAGGGCTGGCAAGAAAAGAGATCCTCAAAGGAAGGACAAAAATAATAATTCAAGATTCACCAAGATGTCGGAACATTGCAGGAGCAGTGGATGCAAGCTGAGACACAGGTCTGGAGAGCAGACAGCAGTGAGCACAGACCTGAAGCAGCAAACAGCAGTAGAGAATAGGAACAATTGCAGAGCTCAGAAAAAGCCCAGAATCCACAGTACCACTCCCAGAACCATTACAGAGTGCAGAAGTTTCACAACAGGCCCAGAACAGGGACAGCTACAGCAAAAAGGTTCACAAGGTACAAAACCACTTCAGGATGACATGATAAAGATCTAAAAGAGCAGTTCAGTACACTACTTTATGTGGTTGGATCCATTGCTGATTATGTGATAGCAAGGCAGAGGGTTGATGAGACTTCAACTTCTTATGAAGAAGCCCAACAAGTTTTCCACTCTTATTTCAGTGTCTTCAGGGACTTAATAATTAAGAGGACTAAATTTAATAAAAGGAAACAAAGACCAGGTGAAAGAATGGATTTGTTTTCCAATAATCTCGATAGGTTACAATTATGGAATCTTAAAGAATGAGCTGATTCGCAACAGGATCATAGCCAGGGTTCTAGAAGAGGAATCATCAAACCTCTTACAGACAAGAAAGGATTTAACACTAGTGAAGGCCGTGCAGGTTGCGAGACAAACTGAACCCGGAAAACAGAATAGGGAAGGAGAGGTCCCATGGAGGAGATTGAGTGAGTCAGTTTGTAGGTGATAAGAGAGAAAGCATTGCCAAAGCCTCAGCTGCCAAAACAGGGAAACACATGCCAGCTGCCACTTTGAAATGTCTTCAGTGCAGCAGGAACAAACAACATAAGCGAAATGAATGCCCAACATTCATTCAATTCAAAAGAGGAGAAAATTTTAAAACTGAGCCACAAGTAAGAAATGGAAGAAACACAAGCAAAGGAACTAACCTTCCTGGGGAGGTAAATGATACTGAAAACAAGCATTGGAGTATTAAAGTCAAAGTGGACACCCCACAGAGTTTAATTAGACACAGGAGCAAGGGTTTCTGTTTTATCAGATGAAGTCAAATGGCTCAAACAGATTACAATGCAACTCTCATCTATCAGATTACAGGGTTCTGGTGGGACAACTTTAAAACTGAAAGGTCAACTCATGGCAAAGCTGAAATATAAAGGCCAAGAAACCCTTGAGCATCTCTCTGTCATTCAGAATAAAGAGTACTCTCTAGCAAGCTGAAAGACATGCCTAAAACTGACTTTAATTTATAAAGTGGATGAAGTTGCTGATGAGAATTTCAGTACATTTCAAATTGAATTTCCAAATAGATTACAGGCCTCGGGAATTTAAAGCCTGAGTGCCATATCACCCTGCAAGCTGATGCTAAACCAGTTTGCCTCTTTACACCAAGGAAAGCCCTTCACTTATTCTTGGACAAGGTTAAGGGTGAAATTGAGCAGGGGGTTATCTCATTGGTCACCATACCAATGAAATGGTGTTCAGGAATAGTCATGGTCCCAAAGCCAAACAGCTCTATAAGAATCTGTGTGGATTTAACTCAACAAAACAAATCAGTGGAATGTGCAATCCACTCAATGGCCTCAGTGGACAAGAGCCTTGCCAAACCAGCCAAGAGTACTGGATTTATCAAATTCGATGCGGACAGTGGATTTTGGTAGTTGTCTCTGGACCACATTTATAACGCCAAGCGGTCATTATTGTTTCAATAGATTGCCCTTTGGAATAGGGTCCACTCAGGAAATTTTCCAGAGAACAATGTCTCACACTCTAGAAGGGATGGAAGCAGTGATATGGCATATGGGTGACATACTTATACATGGCTCCATAGAAAAGAGCATGATCCCAGAGCCAGAGCAGTCCTGAGAGTTTTACAGGACGCAGGCCTCACATTGAATGAAAAATGTGAGTTTGCCAAACCTAAGACCAAGTTTCTAGGTCACATGGTACAAGCCACTGGAATCACAGTTGATCCACAAAATACAGAAATAATCAAGAATTTCCACAATCCAGGAAATAACTGAGCTTCAACTGTTCCCTGGGATGGTCCACCAAGTGGACAAGTTGCATTCAAATTTAGCAGAAGTCACCCAACCCTTGAGACAGCTGTTGAGACAGGGTCAACAGTGCTACTAGAATGTGAACCAACAAAACACTTTTGAAAGGATTAAACAACTTTTAATCTCTTCTGAAATCTCAGCACATTACGACCCAGAATTACCGACCATAGTAGCAGCTGATGCATCGCCTACAGGTCTGGGGGCAGTTTTACTTCAAGTTCAGGGAGATGGCACATGCAGACCAGTCTACTCTGCCTCTAAGTCACTAATGAAAACAGAACAACAAAATGCCAAAGAAGCATTAGCAACAACATGGGTATGCAAAAAATTTTCAGACTGTTCTGGGATTGTATTTCAAAATTGATACAGAGCATAAGCTACTAGACACTTTTTTGAACATGAAAGAGATTACAGAGATGCTGCCCAGAATCCAGAGATTCAAGAGTAAGATTGATGAGATATGACTCCATCGCGGAGTATGTGCAAGGGAAATATAAAAAAAAACAGCAGAAACATGGTCATGAATACGCGGAAGGAGCCAAACAAGAGGATTTACACTTTTTATTCATTCATGGGATTTATCTGTCACTGGCTAGGCCAGCATTTATTGCCCATCGCTAATTGCCCTTGAGAAGGTGGTGGTGAGCTTCCTTCTTGAACCGCTGCAGTCCACATGGTGTAGGTACACCCACAGTGCTGTTAGGGAGAGAGTTCCAATATTTTAACCCAGCGAAAGTGAAGGAATGGCGATATATTTCCAAGTCAGGATGGTGGGTGGCTTGGAGGGGATTTTCCAGGTGGTGGCGTTCCCATCGATCTGCTGTCCTTGTCCTTCTATGTGGCAGCAGCCATGGGGTTGGAAGGTGCTGCTGAAAGAGCCTTGGTGAGCTTCTGCAGTACATCTTGTAGATGCATTGCTATTGTGCAGCAGTTGTGGAGGAAGAGAATGTTTGTGGATGTGGTGCCAATCAAGCGGGTTGCTTTGTCCTGGATGGTGCTGAGCTTCTTGAGTGTTGTGGGAGCTGCACTCATCCAGGCAAGTGGGGAGTATTCCATCACACTCCTGACTTGTGCCTTGTAGATGGTGGTCAAACTTTGGGGAGTCAGGAGGTGAGTTACTTGCCACAGGATTCCCAGCCTCTGACCTGCTATTGTAGCCATAGTATTTATATGGCTAATCCAGTTCAGTTTCTGGCCAATGTTAACCCCCAAGATGTTAATAGTGGGGATTCAGTGATGGTAATGCCAGTGAATGTCAAGGGGCGATGGTTGCATTCTCTCTTGTTGGAGATGGTCATTGCCTGGCACTTGTGTGGTACGAATGTTACTTGCCACTTGTCAGCCCAAGCCTGGATATTGTCCAGGTCTTGGTGCATTTGGATATGGACTGCTTCAGTATCTGAGGAGTCGCAAATGGTGCTGAACATTGTGCAATCATCAGCGAACATCCCCACTTCTGACCTTATGACGGAAGGAAGGTCATTGATGAAGCAGCTGAAGATGGTAGGGTCTAGCACACGACCCTGTGGAACTCCTGCAGTGATGTCCCGGAGCTGAGATGACTGACCTCCAACAACCACAACCATCTTCCTTTGTACTCAGTATGACTCCAACCAGCAGAGAGGTTTCCCCCTGATTCCCATTGACTCCAGTTTTGTTAGGGCTCCTTGATACCACATTCGGTCAAATGCTGCCTTGATGTCAAGGGCAGTCACTCTCACCTCACCTCGGGAGTTCAGCTCTTTTATCCATGTTTGAACCAAGGCTGTAATGAGGTCAGGAGCTGAGTGGCTCTGGCAGAACCCAAACTGGGCATCAGTGGGCAGGTTATTGCTAAGCAAGTGCCACTTGACAGCACTGTTGATGACCCCTTCCATTACTTTACTGATGAGCAAAACTAGACTAATGGGGTTGACCGGGTTGGATTTGTCCTGCTTTTTGTGTACAGGACATACCTGGGCAATTTTCCACATAGCCGGGTAGGTGCCAGTGTTGTAGCTGTACTGGAACAGCTTGGCTAGGGATGCAGCAAGTTCTGAAGCACAAGTCTTCAGTACTATTTCCAGAATATTGTCAGGTCCCATAGCCTTTGCAGTGTCCAGTGCCTTCAGCTGTTTCTTGATGTCACATGGAGTGAATTGAATTGGCTGAAGACTGGCATCTATGACGCTGGGGACCTCTGGAGGAGGCTGAGATGGATCATCCACTTGGCACTTCTGGCTGAAGATTGTTGCAAATGCTTCAGCCTTATCTTTACACTGATGGGCTGGGCTCCTCCATCATTGAGGATGGGGTTATTTATGAAGACTCCTCCTCCAGTGAGTTGTTCACCACCATTCACGATTCGATGTCACAGGACTGCAGAAATCTGATCCATTGGTTGTGGAATTGCTTAGCTCTGTCTGTCACTTGCTGCTTATGCTGTCTGGCCCACATGTTGTCTTGTGTTGTAGCTTCACCAGCCTGGTGCTGCTCCTGACATGCCCACATGCACTCTTCAATGAACCAGGGTTGACCCCCTGGCTTGATGGTAATGGTAGAGTGGGGGATATGCTGGGCCATGAGGTTACAGATTGTGTTCGAGTACAATTCTTCTGCTGCTGATGGCCCACAGCACCTCATGGATGCCCAGTCTTGATTTGCTAGATCTGTTTGAAATCTATCCCATTTAGTACAGCGGTGGTGCCACACAACACAATGGAGGGTATCCTCAATGTGAAGATGGGACTTTGTCTCCACAAGGCTTCTGCGGTGGTCACTCCTACTGACACTGTTGTGAACAGATTCATCTGCGACAGTCAGGTTAGTGAGGATGAGGTCAAGTATGTTTTTCCCTCTTGTTGGTTCCCTCACCACCTGTCACAGACCCAGTCTATGTCACTTAGGACTCGGCCAACTCGGTCAGTAGTGGTGCTACCGAGCCACTAATGGTGATGGACATTGAAGTCCCCACACCCAGAGTACATTCTGTGCCCTTGCCACCCTCAGTGCTTCCTCCAAGTGGTGTTCAACATGGAGGAAGCACTGATTCATCAGCTGAGGGGGTGTGGTATTCTGCACTTCATCGAGGAGGTTGAAGCATATACATCCTTAATCACTCAGCACTTACCATTTTAGGCAGGAAAATTGTAGGAAATGCCCAGAAACAAGGTGAAGAATGTCTTCAAATCCGAGAATGTTGTCTGGAATATATACTCCCTAATTTATAAACTCCCTAACTTTCCAGATTTATAAGATGGTTGCAGCACAGTAATGACTGGAATGTCTTCTGATTAGGTTTATTGGTAAACTGATCGATTCATTAAGGTCTTTCTTAATGCAAAAATGTAATGGTCCCTGCATCTATATGAAACAGGCTTGTGTGTAAAATAAAGTAAACCTGTTTTCTGATTATACCATTAGCAAAGTTCAAGATCAATGGAAAAATGAGGTGAGGACATGTTGAATTGTCAATTTTTTCATTCACTTGCTTTATTCAGTTGGACCACTAATCACATCAAAAGAAATAACATCTATTCAGGAAGAGTGAAACTCCAATGCTCCACACACAAGCACGGATGAACACACACACACACCTACACACACACACATGCACACACACACACACGCACGCACACATACACATGCACGCACACACACATGCACACACACATACATACACACACACACAAACACACACACACAGGGCTGCGCGCACACACACACACACACACAGGGCTGCACACACACACGCACACACACACACACAAACACACAGGACTGCACACACACACACGGACACAC